>NW_017306414.1:1359006-1400490 GCF_000935625.1 Nanorana parkeri | reverse complement strand
CCCCCCCAAAAAATGTTTAAGTTACACATAAAAAAGAATTAAAAAAAATAAAAAAATGTTTAAAGTCATGCGTCGGGGGCGCATACGTGCAAAAAAGACGATTGCGCCCATTACGCCGCACATGTTACATATCGCCGCGAACGTCGGAGTGAGAGCAATAAGTCTAGGGCCATCAATCACTGATAAGACTAAACTGATGAGCGGTAAAAGCTTTTAAAGCGTCGCCTATGGCCAATTTTGGGTATGGTAGTTTTCTGCATGTCGCAGGTGCGCGCAAATTTAAAGCTTGACATGTTTGGTGTCTATTTAACCGACGTGACCCCGACTTTTATATTTTACCAAAAAACTGGGTAATAATAAGTGTTTCCTAACATAATGTAAAAAAAACCTTATTTTTTTCAAAATTTTCAGTAATTTTTCCTAATTATAGTAAAAAATAAAACCCTTAGTGGTGATTAAATACCACCAAAATAAAGCTCTATCTGTCCCCAAAAAATGGTATAAAATTCATTTCAGTACAGCATGACGGAATAAACGTCAGTCAAAGTATCGCAGCGCTGAATACTGAAAAATGGCCTGGCCAGGAAAGGGGGTCTAAACACCTGGTTTTGAAGTGGTTAAGCATATTTAATGCAAGCAGCAAATTATTTTAAGTTATGCTATGTGACTATAGCTGGGTACACATTGCACAGCGTGACTGGAGGAATCTGTTCTACTTTTTTTTTTTTGTTCAGCCCACAGGTTGAACATAAAAAATATACCTGTGTATACTTATGTTGTTCCATAAAGCCAGTGAGGTGGTGTGTACAAGGATAGAGAACTTCTTTATTCAACCCCAAATACTATGTAACTATGTAACAGTGTCCCATCAAACATCATGATAGATAGATAGATAGATAGATAGATAGATAGATAGATAGATAGATAGATAGATAGATAGATAGAGACAGACAGATAGATTCTATAAGTTGGACTCGATGGACTTGTGTCTTTTTTCAACCTGACTATATAGATAGCTATATAGATAACTATAACATCATGATAGATAGATAGATAGATAGATAGATAGATAGATAGATAGATAGATAGATAGATAGATAGATAGATAGATAGATAGACTGTAAAGTGTATGTACCTGGATATGGCATATCCATTCACTTGAAGAAATTTGAAAAGTTCCTGGGCTTTTTCACGGTCCCTTGCCTTTTCTTTTGCTGTTAAGGTATCATAGGGCACCAACAGTGGGTGGCTCCCTGCACCTGCAGGAAACAAAATTGTTCAGTTGCTGATCAGGATGTCAAAGTATGGTGATTTTTGTTCCTATACACAGAATAGAAGTCATTGGGGGGAAAAAGTAGTTATTGTCAGGATCTGTATCTGAACCCAGGGTTACCAGTGTGTCTGACAGTGGTTCTTCCTACTGAGCCACCTGAAGCTCTGGACAGCTCCTTGCCTGATCTCTTGAATAATCTTGATTGATACCCAGTTTTGTGCTAAACTCTGAACTCCTCGCTACGCCCCTAGACTTCCTATTTAAGCCAAGTATTTTGCTTTTTGTTGCTATTGTTACACATGTGTACTGCCCTTGGCTCTCCATTGGCTTCTACAACTACTACAGCCTGTTAATAACCAAACACTTGCGCGCTATTGAGCTATTGAGCTCCAAGCCTGATCACAGGCAGTGTCAATCAGTATAAAAAATATATTAAAATTTGAACTGTAGCCTAAAAACAAAAACATCAAGCAGAAATGTTGTTAATACTATGGAGTTTTATTTACTGGAAATGTATGCTGCCACAAGCAGTCTGTTATTGTTCGCCATGTATTTGTGTCTTAGTACATCCCTACATTTTACCCCTACTGTTTTGTGTATATTGATACAGCCCCTAGTTAGACTCTCCCTGCCTCTCCTTTAGATTTTTTTTATCCTCTTCCACACTGTGTTAAGAGGGGTCTACACATGGGTTACAAGGTTTTAGAAAGGAATGTCTTTCTACCAAGGAATCACATACTCGGTGTTGTCAAGTCTGAATAATCTACATTGGATTCTACTCTGAGTCTGCTTGGTGAGTTGGACCCTGCTTGCGGATACCATCAGCTCAGAAGGTCGTCATACTGTCCGTACAGACTGAACCTTGGGATGTATGTGCAAATACATAAATCAGTGGTTGAGACAGAACACAATTAGTGAATGTGTACTTAGTGAATGTGGTGAAAACAAATTTTGCAAAGAATATCCAATTATGTACAAAGAAAATTAAAAAAAAAGGTATTTTTGCTTGCACATGATTGGATAATGAAAGTCAGCAGAGCTTCCCCAGATTCACTAAGCTAAGGGAAATACTTTGCAAAGTAAACAGCCTATTGGCCTTTAGTAAATCAACCCCTATGTCTCTGCTGCAATAAAGGCTTCTTACTTTGCTCCTCTCAATCTTATTTACACTGTACACAGAGCTGCACATGCACAGCTCAGTGCTGAAAAATTCAGGCATCTGCCAGGTTGTGGGATGAATTAACTTCAATAAGTAAGCATTGGCCCATCAAGACGACAAACCAACAACTCTGCACCTGGAAGTGTAAGACCAGGAGGCCCCAGAGGAGAAGATGTCGGCCCTGGGAAGGGAGCTTTCGGATGTCACAGTGCTGAAGCTGTGTGGTATATTTGCGGACTTTAGTTTTGCTTTAAACAAAGATTCTGAGCTTATGTGAAAAGCTGTCTAGGTGGACAGTAAGGTTAATTGAACCAAATTATTTATTTAATTTTGCAAAAACTTAAGTTAAGTTTTTAACTGATGGAGCTGGTAAATGAAGCAAACAACCTAATAATGTATTTCTCCATTACGATCCTAAAAAGATTTGAATGCAAATTTGGTCAAGTGTAACTAAAAACAGCTTTTATGTGGCCACACTATTTCTAAGCATAAATTTGGGAATGGGTCTCAAGTAACAAGTGTGATATTAGGTCTGTTAACTAGGCATAGTAGATATGGTGTCATATGTGGTGAATGTAAACCCCAATAATAAAGGCTTATTTGATATCTTTTATTCTGTTAAATATACAATTTTTTGTATTTTGTTATATCTGTTCAATAAGTGCTCAAAATACCTGTTTATTATGTCAGAAATTCAGAGCTGTCCTGTGTACACCTCCTGTGTTATCTCAAATAGTCCAATTAGTCCTCTTAGTTCTTTTTTCGGACTACAAAATAATTATTGTATATTTTGTAATTATAAGATTGGAGTATTTAAGTAGTTTAGCATAGACAACTGGGCAGGGGTTTCATTACTCTGTACACAAAAATGTTGTCTGTCCACAACAGGATTTAGGAACCAAGTTTTGTTTTCTTATTTGCAGGTCTTTAAAGGTATAAAACATATGCATATATTGCAAAGAGGTACTGCATATGTTTATTTTATGTTGCCTTGAAATATATTTTAATATTGAGAAGCAACCTTTTTATCATATTCCAACAAAAAAGTCCTGACCAGGACAACACCTTTCACTCCTGGAAGTGATGCCACAGACTTGGGACACATGCAAAAGGTATAGAGATATTTTTTTATGTATTATTTATTTCACCTTTAGTCTCCAACTCCGTCTTCTTCTTTTTTGCCCATATATTGTGGTAGTTTTCTGCCATTACTTCCACCATTCCCTGTACAAAGTCACAATTAAGTAGAACTTGAAATTTTTACAGAAATGTCTTTTAAATCTCCTAAAACACTGTTCTTTTTCCGAATATGGACTACATATACACACTTTAAACAATGTACATGGATCTCTGACTAAAAAAAACATATATCACAAAATGTGTTGAACTGGAATGCTTGGGCACCCTCTAAAATGAGTTAGCAGCATTGTTGTAAAGACAAGTTAGGGCCAAAATTTTCATATCAAATGTAAATGCGTGGGAATTTCTAGGACTGTTTTTTTTTTGCAGACATTGTTGGTTTCCTTCCATTTATTTAATGTCCTTTATGTTATTCCAGCAAAGGATTACCACTCAATTGTGATATGAAGCAATTCTTTATTATTCCATATTAAAATTTCTTTTTATCCATAGAAATACATGGTTATCCATAGAAATACATTTTACATGTCTGCTTGTAAATTTACAAATAATGTGTTTTTAAAGTGGACCTAAATTTAAACAGTGAAAATTGTATATGTTACAATGAACATTTACAGGGTTATTTACAAGAGGGTGGAGAGTTTGGAGAAGGCTGGAGAAGTGAACAATCTAGGACAACATAGCTGGACTGGAAATTGAGCTGAATTTAAGAATTTTTCAAAATCAGCCATTTTGGTCTAGATTTTTTACTTTGTCTGCCTTCTCCAAACTCTTCACCTTTTTGTGAATAACCTTGTTAAAAATGTTCATTTTAACTATGTAGTAGCCTTAAAAAAAATAATAAAAATAATAATACCTCTTGAAATAACAGTGTGATACCTGGTATGTGAGGGTACCCGGGCACTTGCAGCCTTATAGCTGTATATCCACAGTAGGAAATCCAAGACACTGCTTCCTCTGACTGCCAGTCTCAGGATATTTGGATTGAGATTGGGTGATGTCAACTGTGCTGTTCTATGACCATGCAAAACCTTTTCTCTACCAGGATGGCACTTCCGCACAAAGATGCAGTGCCTTTTGTGGCACACCTCCTACAGTTCAGTTTCTCATTATTACCTAGTAATCTAGAAATGTAACCAGCTGGCTATTTTCATAATGCAAATAAAGTGTTTTCATTTCTCATTTATAAAAAAAAAGACAAATAACATGAGACATGTCAGCCAATCCAAACAACAAACAAATCCTTTTCGCTTCTCCCCCCAAGAAATAATGATTGGATCACCTTATTAGGGCATAAACAGAGTTTCCATTTGCTTTGCTACATAAATAAAAGTTCCTCACAAAAAGTCAAATAAAACATTATTAGCCTCAAGAATGGTCTACAGTGATGACGTTTGACCCATGTAAGAAACATTCCTATAAATGGATAATTTGGTAATCCTAGATGTATTTATATAATTGTTCTCCAGGACAATTTATTGTGAACTTTGAGAGAAGAAAATGTATACCTGGAGCTCTCGGGAGAGGACAACATTACTCAGATCAATTGAAGCAGGAGTGTAGCCATTTCCCTGAAAAACCAAGCACAGGTAAAGTACATAATATATCATTATATCTACATTGCATTCCTTAAACTTCACTTCCCCAGTCTCTGTGTATAGCTCCTCTAACTCTGAGAATACTTAGGTCAACAGCTTCTATGAATATATTAAAAAGGTGCTCATGAACTGGATGCTTGTTGTCTGAGACCTGCAATGTTAGATGACTTAAACAACAAATGGGTCAGCTATGGGGCAAACTAGACTGATAAAACCTAATGTAGGCCATCACTACACAGTTGTATAGCAGATAAGGTTGAAAAAAGACATAGGGCGTTATTCACTAAGGAGCCAAAGCATTAAGCTGAGCGTTCGGCTAATCCTTCGGCTTGCTTCGGCTGCGGTTTAGCCCGTACAGCAGCCAAAGCACTCAGCCGAGCCGAAGCATATGTGTTTGGCTCGGCTGAGCTGAAGACACACCAGAAGTGGGATGAACGGTCTGCCGAAGCAGACCAGTCTCCCCGTATGTTGTGAAAAAATTGAATTGAAAAAAATGGCGCGGGGTTCCCCTCCTAAACCATACAAGTCCCTTTAGGTCTGGTAGAAATGTTAGGAGGGACGCCACCCAATGCCAAAAATAAAAGTGGGGTCCCCCTAAAATTCCCAACGAGGCCCTTAATCCCAGCCTCTTCCCCACACCCAGATGCCCCCCCCCCCTTCCTTGGGAATGAGTAAGAGATAGATGTACCCCTTACTCATTCACTAAAGAGTTTAAAATAAAATCAAATAAGCAGACCAGACTTTTGAAAAAAAATCCTTTGATTGAGCACAATACACAAAAACAGTTTTATTCACTCTGCTGTTCGGCCCCTACGAGAATAGGGGTGAACAGCAGCGAGTGAACTGTCGAACGTTTGCCTCAGCAGATCCAGATGTTGGATAGGCAGCTTAGTAAAGAACACCCATCGATTCATTCACGCTAACCTATGTGTATGTGTCCTCAGGGACATAAGATTAACAGCCACCATCGATTAATTAGTAGATAGTGATCATGTCTTCTCCTTAGCACCTCCTCTTGAAGGGAAATAAGTTTAATTTACTTAATTGTTCATTATAGCTGAGGTCCTCCAGGCCCCTTATTATTTTTTATGACCTTCACTAGACTCTTTCCAATTCTAAGACAATACCTCTGTTGATTGGTGACCAAAACTGGACTGCTTATTAGGTGAGGCTGAACTAGTGTTTTGTAAAGGGATGATAGTATGGATTTATCCATGGAATAAATACCCGTTTTAATGCAAAATAGTATTCTGCTTGCTTTGTTAGCAACCTGGTATTGCTTGCTATTGTTCATGGTCCACTAGGACCCTCAAATATTTTTCAATCACTGAAACTGTAACCCCTCTGAAAGAGTATCTTGCCTGCAAATTTTTAGCACTCAAATGCATAACTTTGTATTTTCCAACATTGAACCTCATCTGCTAAATCAATCAACCCATCACCTATTTTAGCCAGGTCTCCCTGTAATGTTGCTACATTCTGTGCCAAAGTTATTTCTTTGCATAATTTTGTATCATCAGCAAATACAGAATTGAACTTTTGATTCCAAGCATATTTTATAAGTTCATATAGTTTATATGCACATGTCTAATAAACAGTATTGGCCCCTAGATTGAACCCTAGGGCACACCACTCCCAACCTTAGCCCATTCAGAGGCTGAATAATCTACCACTATCTTTTGTAGCTGCTCCTGAAGCCATCTTTCTATCGTACACAAAACTCATAGTCCACTCCAAAAAAACGTTAGTTTTGTAAAGTAAGCTTTTGTAGGGTACAGTGTCAAATGCAGTGTTAAAAAACTCCAAAACGTTTCTTCTAAATTTGGAAACGTTTGGCCTATCACCTGTTGTTGTGCCATTTTACCAGATGGATCCAGAGAAGTCTGGATGTTAGATTTATTTAGGACAATAGAGTGCACAGGTATACAAGATATGATGGGCTGAAACTTCATCTATAATTAAATTAGGCCAAATACTTTGGAAGACAATTGCATGTATAGGCCTGATAACAATGAAACACTGGAAAACACCTTTCTGGCTTTTGCAAGCTTACATGCACACTGGAGTTGCATGAACATTGTATGTTTATGATATGGAGGTGGCAGTAAGAACAGCTTGTCGCAGGGGAACAGCAGTAATTGAGTAAGTAATTGGCTGGGTTGGGGGGAAGTTTGTTGTCTCTCTTCGCCAAAAACTGCCTTATGCCCACTCCATTAACATAAACATATATTAAGGAAAGCCATACATACATGTTTATTGCACAGCCTCTAGGTGGTCAGTTTATACCTTCATTATTGGTCACCCTATTATGAATACAGTCATAATTAAGGGATGCTTAGAACAAAACACAGACAGGTGCTCTGTAACCATTTACTTCTAAAAAAACATAAAGTACAACAAAAAAGGAAACTATCATATGCGTAAGATGAGCTCAGCCAAATCTACTAACAGACTAGGCTATACACCAGGATGGGTAGATTAATTAATCCAGATGTTCAGTGCTCAAATTTCTGATTTGTGGATTGACAGCTTGCACAAAGCTTGATTATCCACCAATAAGAAGATGCACATACTGGGTGTGTTTCTAAAAGTTCAGATTCCTTTTTGTAGAGGTATGTTAAAAGATCAGTTTATTTACAACTGATATTTTAATTTTTGGAAGATGATTTACAGTTAAAACAACTAGCAGTGTTGTATATCTCTCCAGTGATGAGATCATCCTTGAGCTTCCAGATATGACCACATGGAAAAGTTCTATTAAGGGGACCCAATATTATGGTTATTTGGGAATCCCCCAAAACATGCAGGAACACCAACTCTGCAAGATGTGCAGAAACAGACCAGGGAATTATGTCAAAGGCATTTTGCCACTGTGGTTCCAAATAGTTATAAGAAGCCAGTGGGTGACTCAGTCCATCTGTCTCTACCGATAACCGAAATATAACTTTTGAGGGAGCTGACCCTTTAAGGCTAAGAAAGGCATGATCTAGTTTTCTATGTTTAAGGTAAAAATGCCAAGTAAATTGTTCAATTTATGCATAAAAATAATGTTGATCTATTACCTGGCTAGTCTGGGATATACTGCGCATCTTTTCATTTTCCCGGTGCAGTGCCAGGGCTTCTCCTTCTTTAGTTCTTTCCACACTCCATCCAATTGCTAGCATGGTTTTCACAGATTCCCTTACAGGCCAACGATATATTTCTTTCTCCTGGAAAAGGACATAAATAATTTGTCACCAAGATACTGGAACAGTCAGATTGTACTCCTTGATACATGAATCTATAAATATTTACCACATGCTACCAATATGTTTTTAGGGTCAAAACCATAGAAAGTCATGGTGTTCTTGCTGAAGTGAAAGCATCAACGTGGATAACCTGCACAAGTTATGGTTTCCATTTAAATACACATAGCATCGGAAATGTAACCAACACAGACAGATAAAAGGCAAACTAGAGTTCACATACCCATGAACATATACAATTAGTAAAAATAGTAAATAAAAATACAAAGCCTCAGTTTCCCTATTATATCCCCAAAATGTTAAAAATGTAAGCTAGAGTAATTCAGCTTTCAGAAAATATATGTGGTATTGTGCGGCAATCCCACTGTAAAATTTGGTGTTATGATCACCCAGGACTCTCAGCCAGAGGGGTTGAGAGGTGTCAGAAAGCAAGGGTTTTTTTAGGGAAAGGCTTTTCAGTTCTTTCTGGATTCTGCTTGGGATCCTGCAAGCGGGAGATTTCAACGTGATTCAGGAGGGAAGAAAGCTCCAGTCCTGGGTCAAAGGTTTAGCAGTGACCAGCACCCAATGATTGTACAGGCGTGCACAACCCTTAAGGAGAGGGTGCTGGCTAGGAGAATTAGTTCCTGCTGGGAAATAGGAACAGACAGTGTTCAAGAGTCAGGACGACTCACCCAGAAGTCAGAGAGGAGACAGGTGAGCTCCTGGTGTGAAATAGGAACAGAAAGTGTCAAAATGGAGTCTGGTGCTGTGTGTGCTGGAGGCACACAAAGACAGCCAGGGAGATTGGGAGAACTGGTGAGGCTGGTAGAGCTGAGAGCCTGAGGGGGCACCAGTACAAATGCAGGACAGCACTACAGAGAGGACTGGTGGGTAAGAATAATTTATGTTGTTTTGCAAGCAGTGCATAGCTGTTGTACTGAGCAACCCCTGCGAGGGTATAAGATGTGGATGTGTGGACTATCATTTAAATAAAAGTGGGCTACTAGGCCCTTACAAATAAGATATTGCGAGTGGACTGCTTCCTTATAGCACTCACCATATCTGTTAATATCTCCAAAGATCACATATAGTACAGGCGTAAGAGGCATTTGAGATATCTAGCTAGCAGCTAATGTTTGATGTATACCATATGCAATAGACTGTTTACAATCTAAATGTAAGTCACATAGCAGACAATACTCCAAGTTTACAAAAATGGATTGTGCATTTTTCAGTTGTTGCATAAGTCAGTTTTATTAATACTTTAAGAACAAACTGGCAGGTTGTGCAAAGATAAAACAGGGTCTGGGATGTGTTTGAATCCCTTGCTTGCATACAGTGTGTATTCTTGCATTTTATTCAGTGAACTATGCCCTGTCCACATCAGCATAAGCCTTCTGTTCCAAAGCTTTTTCTTTCAGAGTTTCCTGATTTACTCCTCCAAAGCTAATCTAATGCACTCCACAATATGTTTTTGGTTCAGACATTCCCCCATCAATCTTTGAATAACTAGAACTATTCCTATCTTGTTGCCTTGCCTGACCAGAGCAACAAACACATAGTAAGAAAGACTGCAGTAAATACTTTGCTATTTTGTTATGCAGATCAGAGCAGTTCTGGTGATGCGTGCAGGTCCTTTTTAGGAAACAGTCTCCCTCTCTGTGGATGACACTCTTCTCTACTTGCGGGATATCAATACCTTCCTCTCTGCAGCCCTTCAAATTATATAATTTTGGTTCTTTTTATGGGGTTAGGATTAACTGGGATAAATCCCTTCTATTTCTGTTTGGTCCACCCCACCCCCCTCCCCCTTACTTTGGGTCTTGGGATTTAAAAATCTGGGGGTGGTGGTTAGGATGAACCTCTCTCAATGCTTTAATGACAACTTAGGTCCCCTACTTGTTTCCTAATGTCTAAATGTGCTGCCGAGAGATCATATCCACTGATACTTGTGGGACAGATTAATCTTATTAAGGTGCTTTTCCTTCCAAAATTTCTGTACTTCTTTAGACATACTCCCATAGCTATGCACAATTCCTTCTTCACTCATGGAGTACTCACCTCCTTTGTTTGGGCAGGACAACACCTGAGGGTGTCTAGGGTAGTGTTATGACTACCTCTGTCGGAGGGTGGATTGGCCCTGGTGTGTTGGTCACAGTCTGTTGGTGGTTCCCACAGTCCCTGGATAACTCGGCAGTAACTTTGGAGGAAGCTCTTCTGGGATCCTATGCAGAGCTTAGTAATCTGGTGTTTAGGGGGCCTAATTCAAATCCAGCTGTCAATAAGCCCATGCGTATAATGCATAGGGTGTGGACCCAGGTAAGGGGACCACACCCTCTGCATTGGTCCAACGTGCTTCTATCTCCCCTTACACCGCTTTATGGGAAAATCCTATGCTGCATCATCTTCGCACTATCCTGATCCCCAGTTGAGGGCACGGTATGGCATTCGGAGTATAGAACATAATATGCCAGAAGGAGTGTTGCACCACTTTAATAGACTTAAGTCTTTGTATTCATTTTAAAAATCAATATTTTGGGTTCCTCCAGCTATGACATGCTCTTCAGACCAACTGGGATGGCACAGGGCACCACACTTGGAGATCTTGTAGGGGGGGGGGAGAGAGTCTCCCCTTGGTTGAAATACTAGTGATCTATACAGAGACTCTTAATATTTAAAACTTTCTTGTTGGATTTGTCTTATTCTTGATGCTGACATGCAGCTGGTCATTTCCCTGCTTTGCTTCTCCTTCCCTTGCCCCCCTTCCCCATCACCTTCTTACCTTTCCCCTTTTTTACCTTTGTGCCCGGACTGGGTCAATTTATGGTAGTGTAATGAATGCCACGTGGGGGTATATACCCACTCTCTCAGAGTGTTATGCGGTGTGTTCCCTTTTATACTATTCATTTACTCGTGGACATGGATTGTGTTTATTTTGTCATTTACTGTTCTGGTTGGGGTTTTTTTTCTGTATTTCCTTTTTGTTTGTTCCTTTTTTAATTACAAAATAAAACTCACCTGGTAAAGAAATAGTCATAACTTTTAAAATTATTAGTCAAAGGCAGTAGACAAGGCTTTGAGAAAGGAACTCTTTGACAGTATGTATGTACAGTATGTATGTAGGCATGTATGTATGTAAACCCTTTCAATAAATGTATCTTATTTTCTCCTCCTTGGTCTGTTAAAGTGTACAGGGATCCCAACCTGAAAAAAGCAATTTCAGGGAGGTGACCTCTGCCCCCCCCCCCATCTGTGGGGGGATGGAGGGGGGGGGGGGTTGAGCACCCCACTGAAATGATGGCAGATAGCACAGGAACCAATATCTTCTTTGCTATCTGCAGGGTTTTTTTTAGTATTCTGACAGCTGCTGCCGGCAAAATAAAAAAAACCAGCATAGGAATGAATAGCTAGATTGCTATTGGTTATTTCAATTTGCAATATCCAATAGCAAGCTGGCTATTAGACCCGTTCTCTGCTGCTGTCAATCACTAGAAGAGGACCTAATGGAGGACTTCAGGTCCCCCTCTGCTGATTGACATCAGCAGTGGGCGGGTGAAATAGCTAGTTTGCTATTCGCTATTGCAAAGTGAAATAGCCAATAGGAATCTAGCTATGCATTCCTATGCTGGGTTTTTTTTTTTTGACTGACGGCGGCCCCGATGTTAAAAAAAAAAAACAGAGCAGGGAAAGGTTTACTCTGCCAGATCGAGCAGAGTAAACCTTTCAGGGAGAAAGTGTTTCTCTCCCTGGCAGCCGGGAGCTGCTATCTAATAGCGGGAGAGTCCCAGAGCGTCCGGGAGAGTTGGGATGTCTGAGTGTATCTATAGCCATTTTTTATTTTTTTTAGTTTGAGATAAAGATTAGGAAATTTAGAGTAGGGAAGTATTAGAACCAGGTTTTACTGCTCTTCAGGGCTCTGTTAGAAAGATTTCCTGTTACTCACTGTCTTTTCACCAGACAGGAAGTGAAGTAAACTCAATGATAGTAACACAGACAGAAGTAAAAATGCAGTAAAACCTGACAGAGTCTCTAATCCTTCTTCACTCTATCTTAAAAAAAAAAACAACAAAACAAAAAAAACCTTTGGCTATGATACATGTTAAATATACAATTGAAAATGTTTTGCTATATTTGTTCAATAAGTGCAGAATAATAACTGTTGATCATGCTAGAAATTCAGAGTCATCATGCATCCTGCTGTAACGATCGCAGCTGCGCTCCACCGTGGAACGCAAGCTGCGAGGCGGAAGTGAATTCGCCGATGCGCCCCCATGACATGGGTAGCTCCTCCCACACTCCTTCCCATAAAGGGCCGGAAGAGAGATCAGTATGGCGTTCCACTATTGCAAGTGAACGCCAGCTGACAACTGGAGATCCCTGTGACTGGACCATAGGACCTGTGGGTGAGAGGATCCCTCATCTACAAGGACATCTAAACAGCAAGTATCAACTAGTCTGTGACAGCCTGTCTAAGCTAGTGCTTACTGAAGTATTTGAACTTTCTATCTTGCAATTGCTGTATGGACTTCCTCATTAGAACCTGAACCACAACATTTAAAGGGAAAGCGCTATTACATCTCTTGCTTAGTAATCCTTACTGGAAGCTACTTATTGTATGAACTTGCCTAACCATACATAGCAGTCGCAACCTCGGTATGCAGTAATACCCTGGGGCAACTCGTGTGCAACCCCAATTCCCATTTAATTGCGGTATATGATGGTAGAGCTCCAAACTCTCCGCTAAAGATTTGAGAGTGACGCCTAGAGCTCGACCCTGAAGCCGTACCCTAAGAAAATATAACCTGTATTGGTAACCTCCGCAGCTGAGATTCATATCACCTGACCTAGGCATTACACCTGTGCACATTCCCAGGGTTATCTCAAGAAGTATAATTAGGCCACTCAGTTTGCATCTTTGACTACAGAATAATTAGTCTCTACATTGTGAAGATAATGAGAGGTGGAGTTAATCAGTAGTTTAGCAAAAATAACTGGGCAGAACTGATGCCATTCAGTCAACAAAAATGCTGCATGTTTTCAACCTACAATAGAAAGTTAAAAACTGAATGCAGATCACCGGGTATTTTTCTGTAATTGCAGGATCTTTAAGTGGATAAAATGTGGGGAAATCTGCATGTACTGCAGAGGATGTACTGCATGACGCTAAACTCAGGAGTCGAATCTTAAAAATACATTCAAGTACCCTAACTATTAATACTGTATCTTATTTGTGCATTATCCAGCTGTAGATCCTCAAATCATCTCTGAATTTATGCTGCCACTGTCCTTCCTGCTGGAGCGTGGCTACTTTTGTTTCCTGTGCATACTGTGAAGTCGCCACTGCTCCAAGCTCGCTCTTGTGAGGGACTACAATCTCAATGCAAATTATTAAACTAAATGTGAGATTGTAGTCCATCACAGGAGCAAGCTTGGAGCAGTGGCAACTTTACAAAATGCACAGGGAACAAAAGTAGCCACACACAGGGACCAAGGGGAACAAAAGTAGTCACCCTCCAGAAGGAAGGACAGTGCTGGCACAAATTCAGAGATTTTTTGAGGATCTACAGCTGAGTTTAGCACAAATAAGGTACATTTTTGTTGATAGTTAAGGTACATGTATTAAGTTTAAGATTTAACTCCTGAGTTTAGTGTCACTTTAAAAAATCAAGTTTCTCAACATAAGACACGGACTGGACCCGTGAGATATTTCTGTAGTTTACTTTCCTGGCCAATTCTTTTAACTCAACTAAAATCCTTCAATTTATATAAATTTCCAAGCACGCTTAAAGCACCTGAAAAAAGCTCACAAAATCCAGCAAACTGGTACAGATTTAAATTAAAACCCTTACTCCATGTAACTGACTTATTTCTACAGACAAAAATTTTACTAATTTATATACTGCTTATTTATTCACTATTTCTTCCTCTGTTAAAGATATTCACAGGGCTAGGCAATAACCAGTTGTAGAGAAAAGCTGAGATATTTTCTTAAACCCTATAAGAATGCTAATACTCACAGTCTACATTCCTTACAAAGCTTGTCTTCTCTATAGTCTGACAAACATGAAATGTTTAATCTTGATATTTCTAGTATGTTTTTGTATGGTATATAACTACAATCAAGGCACTAGTGACATTCATTTGGAACTGGTCACAAAATGATACAGATGAATGATACAGAGTTACAGCAGTCAGTGATCTGAGTGTTAAAAGTGAACAATAACATAGAAACATTCAAACAGCTCCTTAGTATAAGTATTTAAGCAAATTTAAAGTTGAAGGTTACAGTGCAACATTAACAAAGTGCAACATGCATTAGGGGAGGGATGGCCAAACTGCGGCCCTCCAGCTGTGGTGAAACTACAAATCCCATGAGGCTTTGCAAGATTCTGACAGCTACAGACATGACTCCCGGAGAGAGATGCTTCATGGGATTTGTAGTTTCACCACAGCTGGAGGGCCGGAGTTTGGCCATCCCTGCATTAGGGTGTTAATCGAGGGATCTTCTGCTGTGAGCATTATATTGTGACAGCGGCCGCGGTCCTTCTCATTGGGGGACACAGCATGATGATAACTAGGCAACCTAGGGACATCCAAAGCAGTTCAAACTGAAGGGCAGGCGTACCAAAAAAACACAGATGAACCAACCCAACAAAGGAAACCAAAACAAAAAGAAACCACTTGTAGTAACCACTTGTAGAACTTAGAAAATGTATGAACAGAAGACCAGTTTTCAGCCTTAAAGATCTGAGACATAGAGACCTAGTGATGAAAAACCCAAGAAGCACTCACTGCCCGACTGGAGTGCACTTTATCAGGAAAAGTTGAAGTTGAGCTGTGCCCTCCCCCGCCTTCTCCTCCGTGCCTACTGGATCACTGTGACACGCATCGGGGGAGGAGATCACAGAGGAGACACATACACACACACTGACAGCTTCCAGCTTGTCACTTCACAATAGAACTAAAACTGAGAACGGATGGTCGGTCTACCCACATGCGATGCAGCGGCTCTTTTTCTGTCTGCCGCTCGGGGCGAAAGGGACAGCTGCTGTGGACCCCTGTAAATTATGGGGCCCATGGCGGTTGCCCCTTTTGCCCCATGCTAAAGACGGCCCTGTATATCACTGAACTGCAGCTATACTTCATCATAATGAAAACCTACAGTTGTACTTCATTTTATTGTAGACATACTTTTTTTGTACAGCAGTTTTACTGCTGTTAAACTGTAATGTACTGCAGTTGTACTTTTACTAATGTACTGTTCATTAGATTGCAAACCTACAGTTGTTCTTAATTTTTCTGTAGTTTTACTTCATTGTACTGCAGTTTTATTGCAGTTGTACTTCAATTATAGTACAGTTATTTTTTTGTAAGGGACCCAGGCACTCCAATTGTTGTTTGGGAATTAGAGATGACGTTTTGATGTTTAGGGTTCATCCAGTCCAAAACACCCTAGATGCTCCCGTACCTTTAATGGACAACCACACCTAATAGATTTACATGCTTCCACATATTAAGAATTGTCCATCACCAGGCAGTGCTTTTCTTCAGATGTCTACAGTATACTAGGAAAAAAATCTGTTGTAACAGAGACTACTGAGGACTGAAGGAGCAGAAGGTAACCGAACATATCTGTTGATATGGACAACCACACCTAATGAAAAAAAAATTCCCCATATACTAAGGATTGGCCATTAGCCCCTCCTCAAAGTGAAGGGCTACAAATTAATAGTGGTTGTCACCCACAGCAAAGCAACAAAAGTGCTGATTATCTGGAAAGAAAGGAACATGTATGCATCTCTTAGGTCAATGGATGCCAAGAAGTACCTGCTATGAGGAGTAGCAAAAAATTACTGAACAGATTCCATCTGAAAGTTTAGAGGGCCTACAAAGGTGTTAAGTAACATTAAGTCCTAGATGGTTGAATGCCTCCTCTGGGTTTCGGAACTGTAAACAGGTTTTGATTTAAAAAAAAAAACTTTAAACTTTCTGCTGAGGAAACAGAAATTATAACCCCCTGGGACAGCAGTCCCTGAATTGCTGAAAAGAGGTCTGTCTGTTGTTGCTGAGACATTGCAAGAAGAAAAGCGGAGAATCAAGATGGACAACGAAGATTAAACTTCTATGTAACCTTTTCATACTACCTTCCTCACTCATGCATTTGATATGTGAGCTATTCAATTCTCCACAAAACCCATCAGACATTCCTGCACCTCTGAAGAAACTGGTGAAACCACACCTTCACGAGGAGGTGGATTGATCAACCGGCTTCGACTGCTTGGATTGTTGTGGATGCTTAGAAGCCTGTGAACTTGAGGGGACTTTGGGTCCGGGAACTGGAACCTGACTTGGAGGAAGGAACAGTTTGATGCAGGATAGGAAGGTTTGACCTGCATTGCTGATTCTTAGCTTTGCACAACTGGGGTAAATAAGTACTTTTACATTCTTTCCCCCTATCACAACTTTAATGATGTTCATCCAAAGAAGAGCTGAAAAAACAGACTCTTACAAAGGATAGACATAACAAAGCCTTCTTACATTGTTGTTCCACTGACTAGCACTTAAGACAGTGTGCTCTGTGGATCTAAACAGAGGGTTACTAATTCAGCTAGCATCCAGTATGTGATAGTTATCTGGTCAATGCAACCAATAGGTTGAAAGTCAACAACAGCAGCAGTTGGGTTCTTACTTCAGGATTTGACTAATCAGTTTAGGAAAAGTGTGTATTAATTGGCAGAGCCCACCAAGGAGTAGGTAGATCAAGAAACCTCCATTTCAGCTGACTGAAATTCAGCTAATGGGATCACCTCCACTAGTGAAGGGAGGGACATTTCCCTGCAGGATCCCCAACAGAATCAGAAAAATCAGGCATCTCTGTGGCAGAGTCTGCTTGGGGAAGATAGCTGCAGGCAGTTTAAACCCTTGCATTCAGGAGGAGCAACAAATTGCACCTGTCATAAATGTCATGCAAATTACATTGTTATGCACATGTCATAAATGCTTGCATAACAAAAGAAGACACTTCCTTGAGGCAGAAAGAGGAATGAACACCTAACAAGAGGGGATTCGTAGACTGTCACTGATGCAGGGAGATTAGATTGGAGTCAATAGGAAGTGCAGAAAGCACAATCCTTTCCTGTGTCCATCTCAAACAGGCATCCACCATAAAGTTTAGCGCCAGGCATGCTAAGCAACGTTTTGTGTCAGAAAGGTGTCAGAGCTGTTGTACAGAGGCTGACTGGCAAACAGTACTGGTTCTAAACTGATGCCTGAACTAGGAGGACCGGAGGACTGTGAATCTGTGAGTCTGCAGTCCTCTCTTTTCATACTTCTTTCTTGCTCCCTGGCTTGACAAAGAGGACTAGCACCTCAAAACACATTGCCAACTTTCTCTTTGTGCCTGAGTCTCTCAGCCCTCATTCCTCCTCCCAGACCATCAATTTTTTTCTGTTCAGACCCCCCAGGGGCTGGCACCAGATCACAACAGGCTCTCCTTCCTTTGTTGCCCTGGCGTGTGCAGACAGATATAAAGCAGACTCACAGTACAACAGCCTTCTGTACACAGCTCCGACACTTTTCTTCTCCCACTCCTCAACAATTCTTGTCACGGTCTGGGGACCAGGGCACTAGGGTACATGAGCTCCGGGCTTTGCGGTGCGGGTTGGAGTCACAGACAGGAGGGATATTCTGGGATGTAGGTCACAGGGAGAGAGGAACTAATGGTCTGTGCGTTATCGGGACGCACTAGAGGCACAGAATCTAAGAAGGGCCAGGTATTCAAAAGAGCCTCAAATGGTAAGGATGATTGGCTGATGGACACCTTCCAGGTTGCGGCCCTCTAGCGCACCCACACAGACGCAAAGGACTAGTTGAAGCACCGGGGAACTGGATACAGGAACAGGTAGGGAACTTGAAACCAAGAGGAGGAAGATGGGAACAGAGGCACACAATGAGCGAGAGAAAGTGAGTGAGACACACACAAGTAAAGGTGCAAACTGTACAGCACTCAGCAGATGGTAACAAACAGGAAAGGTAAGTAGCTAGAGGAATACTTAGAAGTAAAAAAAAGTACACGAGATGTGCGTTGCACATGCATACAAAGAGATACAGGATCAGAGAAGGTAAAATACGAAGTGCAGATCACAGAGGTAAATGCACACAGGGAGTGTGCGATCCAAGTAGAAAGGTTCAATACAAAGAGCAGATCTGAGAGGTAAATGCAAACAGGGAGAATGCGATAGAAATATAGAACATAGCAAAAGGAAGGAGTGGAGCTCAAATGTGAAGGGGTAAATGTGTAGCAGGGTGGAGGATACACTGGAAGGTAAGTACCAAAACAACAGAGCACTAGAGAACATTAGGCTGAAGTACAAGAAAGCAAAGAGGTAGGAGAAAGCAGACACACAATGGCTGGAGTAAGAAAGCACGGAAGGAGATGAGCAAAGAAGGCAGAATCAAGAGACTCACAGCACACTGGTTAAAGCCAAGGGTAGTATTCAACAAAATACAAAGGCAAACTCGGAAATGCTATAGCAGGGGTGCAAAGAGCAAAGCAGGGGATAACACAAAACAGGGATACCAGCTGGATACAAGGACGCCAAAAGCACAGGGAAAGAGGCTCAAGGTGATCGGAAGAGAAACAATGGGTACAATACAAGGCATAAGAATTGTTGCTCGCACCAAGAGCAACAAGTGAGGAAGTCCGAAATAGGGAGGAGGGGGTGCAGATTGGCTGCAGCCTTGTGAAACACCATAGGCTGACAACCCAGAACCATGGAGCAAAGGGTAAATCCGGCATGGATTTCTGGATATTGTGAGAATTCTGGACAAATCCAGCTACATTCAACATTAGGACGCTGAGGTTGCAGAAAACCGGACCTAGGCACAAGGGACCAGAAGAATCACGGTATCTGCATCCACACAACACTCTGAAAGATTTAATTGCAGCTACGTAGTGTGAGTGTTATTTTAATAACTGTTTTACAGATTTACACGGTCAGTGTATGGTCGTTCCTTGGGTGTTTTCATCTTACTGCTAGAAGATCCACACTCCTGAGCTTTTACTACCTCTGGCCTGAGAACCTTCACCACGATTGATGTTTTCAAAACAAGCTTAGATTCCCAATGAGTGTTACATTCTTCATTTACGCGAGTGCAACATAGTTGTTTTGATATTTCCCTTCCGGTTACAACATTAATTGCGCTAGGTGGTGGTCCTTTCTCCTTTTCTTTTAACTTGCATCATTTGGAATAACGGTACCCTTGATTGGACTCAGGGCCAAATGTTAATTTAGACCAGATCATGAAAAGGTTAGGATTTGTCCCACAGAGTATTTCATGAGGTGAAACTTTCCTAGCACCAAGTGAAGAAAACATTCAATGAGTGATGGTAGAACTTTCAGAAATTAGGCATGCTAGCTTTCAAGTGTGGGAATTACTGATTCAGAATGATCCGTGTCCCCCAAGACTTGGGCTGAACTAACCATGATGTTAAAGCCTTCATCCATGAAGAAAGGTAGTAAACTGGTCCTTGAGATAGGAGATCTAGTTGATTTGAAAGAGATCACAAGGTGTCGGTCAGAAGACTGATCGGGTCAGAGCACCACATCCACCTGGGCCAGTCCAAATCTATGAGTATCAGTGGAATGTCCTCCATCTCAATCCTGCAGAGTAGATAAGGAATTTCCTGATAAGATGACCATGCAGTTTAGCAGTCCAGTGTAACAGGGACAACCAAATTGCTCTAAACTTCATAATGTTGATCAGGAAATAAGATTCCTCTGTTGACCAAATCCTTCACCAACAAGGTGTCCAGGACTCCTACACAGTCCTTCAGGCTGGCATCCATTGTGGTGATCTTCCAAGCCAGCAGGAAGGATTTTCACAATTTCAGAACTGGATTCCTGAGTCATCAATAAAGAAATAATCTTGTAGTGTTGTAGGGGTCTGGAGTGGATCACATGGGGCTGTCTCGAAGGAGGCTACCATCTGGCCCAGAACTATCATGCAGAATTGAAGAATAGAAAGGATTCTGGGAGCAAAAAGTCAGAAGTTTTTCTTAGAGAAAAAAAAATCTGTCTTGGGCGACATCTAAGACTAGACCCAGATACTCCAAGCATTGTGTCAGTCCCATTGCTGATTTCTGAATGTGTCTACATCAGATTGTGAGCCAATTGTTCCTTCAATAGGAGGTAATCTAGGTATCCTAAAATGGGAAAACCCTGGGAGTGTAGTATGGCTAGCACAACAGGCAAATCCTTGGTGAACACTGATAAGAGGGCTACAAACTATAAAAATGCTACCTCCCACAGGAAAATGGAGGTAGCATTGATGCGCTGGAAAGATGTAAACATGCAAGTATGCATACAAAGTGCAAATTCCCTTGCAAAGTGAACAGCCTATTTGCCTTTAGTAAATCAACCCCACAGATTATAAACCTTAATAGCAATCTCACAAAATATAAAAGAAGCAAATATGGTATTGCATGGCTACAATGGGCCTGACATGTTGTACTTAAACATAAGGCACTCATTGCAAAGACATCCAGCAGCTCAGATGAAACATTCTGCAGTATATTTTTCACTCTAAAAAGTAGAGTATATATTATCCTGTGATATGTCATTTTGGCATTAGAGTTGATTACAATTTCTCCATTTAGGAATTTATTTATTGCAGAACAGTAGTAGTTGATAACCTGCTACTCCAAAAGCTCTTAAATGGTGGTTTGACTAGGGCTTTGAAGGTATGTTCAGAGTTTTACTGCTAAAATGCATTATGCTATTAGCAAATCAGACTTACACTAATGTGAGTCAATATAGCATTATTATTCTTATCAATAATATCATCAATGTGCTTACTTAAAAAAAATAATATTTGTATTTTTTCCTTTAATGGGAAAGTTACATATGGATAATAAAGTTATAATGATGAGAACATTTATTTTTACACAGAACAGTTGTGGGATTTTCATCTAATATAAACTGTAGACGTATATAAAGAATACAGTATGTACTACAAACACATTTGATATTGATTGCAACCTGCTCAGAAAGAATATTGCTTTACCTAAAACACCTACAAGAGTGCTGCTTTGGCTGAAGGGCATGATGGTTGTTTTTCTTTTCCCTGTATATAAAGACCTGTCACACTGCATCACTGTCACACCTACACACTAAAGTGTTTCTTCCACAAAATGTCCAGCCTAAAGCCTCCCCTACCCTGAAGGACTTCCAGCAGAAGCTGAAATGCACAGCTGAAACACATAATGGTTAACAACAGCTTCTGAGCAAAAGCAATTTAAAATGCTGGTCAGTGTCAGACTTTCTTAAACCAGCACTCAAACATTCAGAAATTACAATTTTGTATGCTCTAAATCGCAAGGTAAATAAGCTATTGACCTCAGTATTTCACTACAAATTGATTTTAGGCAACTGTCCTAATTCAAACTGACCAGTCCAGTATTCCAAAGAAAAACATCAGGTGTTGTGGAATTAATATGCAATGGAAAGGCATGCAATCTTAATGCAAATAGCTTACGGTACCATGACCATGAAAGCTTTTACTTTTCAACACTTGTTTCGATGCACAAAGCTTCAGCATTAAAAAACGAAATAAAGCCTGCCTCTCAAATCTTACACACATCCAACCACAACTTCCTACTAAATTAGATGTATTGAATCCCAGAAAAGAGTAGTGGAGAATATGTTAAGTGGTCTGGAAATCACTCCAAATTGTGAATGATAAATTCCATATTTTGCCTGGATTGACAGCATAGTTTGAATTGAACTGGGTAACCCCTACGTGGGCAATTTTAAAGAAAACGGAAATCTAAAAATTGCAAGCAACATTAAGCTGTTTTAAAGCTAAATTTTGCTTTGCCCATGCAGAGCAGACACATTGGTAGCACATATGCACCTCTTCACTGCCCTGCTGCTCTGTTTAGCCACCTGGAGCAAAAACAAATACCAAGTACATGACAGGACTAAGGGCTTGTTCACACCATGTCTGGATAATGTCCAGGCCAGAACAGGCTTTTTTTTTGGACCAAAAAAAGCATCCTAAGGTAGTCCTATGGTATTGCTGGGCTCTGTTCACACCAGTGCAGTCTGTTCCAGACCAGAAACAAAAGTATTGCTTGTCTCATTTTCTCTGGTCTGGAATGCACTGGAATGCATGAAAACACTTAAGAAGTGCATGCAATCGCACTGGAACACACCTGAAACACCATTTTAAGCGGAAAAAAAAAAAATGTAACGCAAATGCGGAAAGCAGTAACATCGCTGCAAAAACACAGTAAAAATGCACTGCATGTGTGGATCTGCTCCAGACATCGTGTGAACATAGCCTGAAGGTATGTTAACTGACATGTGGGAAGGCACAGGGTCTTCTGCCCTGTGTATTTTTGAAGACACAGCACATTTAAGAAGACCACTTCTTTATGCATTTTCTGGTGCAGAAAAAATTTGAATATGAAAACTATTTCACTTCTCTGATGTTCTGGTTATTATTATTATTACATAGTATTTATATAGCGCCAACAGTTTGCGCAGCGCTTTACAATATAAGGAAGACATTACAGTTACAATACAGTTCAGGACAAGATGGTAAGGAGGGCCCTGCCCCTGAGGGCTTACAATCTAAAAGAGGAGGGGGAAATGATACATGAGGTAGCTGTGGTAGCTGTGGGAATGAATTATGTGAGAATGTGAAGGTTCAGTGGTTAGATTGAGGTGGGATAGGCTTCCCTGAAGAGATGAGTCTTTAGGGAACGCCTAAAGGCAGTCAAGGTGGGAGATAGACGGACAGGTTGGGGTAAGGAGTTCCAGAGGATGGGAGAGACTCTAGAGAAGTCCTGGAGGCGAGTATGGGAGGAGTGGACAAGGGAGCTGGAAAGCAGGAGGTCAATGGATGAGCGGAGGGGACGTTTAGGGTGATACTTTGAGACAAGGTCTGAGATATATCCGGGGGCGGAGTTGTGGATGGCTTTATAGGTGACTGTTAATATTTTGAATTTTATCCTCTGGGCGAGTGGAAGCCAGTGGAGGGATTGGCAGAGGGGGGATGCAGACACTGAGCGGTTGGTAAGGTGAATGAGTCTGGCAGCTGGTTTGCTGCAAAGTTCTCATTCTGTTACATTTCTACAGAATATGTGGCAGAAGATTTCCCATATCAAGTTAAAAAGGAAATCTTACACATGACAGGCACAGGAGAGGATGCTACATATACTGCAAACAGAGAAGAAGACATGTGAAATTCATCATGTAAAGATATTTTTTTGGGACATCCTAAAACATTTAGGGGTTATTCACTAACCTGCTGAAGGCAGCCGAGTGAATAACTGAGCCAAAGTTAAGTCAGCCGAACGCTGTTCGGCTATTCACTTTGGCCCTGTACGGCTGATTTCACACATCGGCTAAAATCAGCCGTACATTAGCTAGCTTCGGTTCAGCCGAACTTGCCCAGCATATTTGGCTGAGCTGAAGTGAAGGAGCCTTTCGACTCAGCCGTTCCAACATCTGGATCGGCTGAGCCGATCACTCAGTGAATTAAGTTCACTCACTGCCGTTCACCATATTCTCATAGCCGAGCGGCATTTGGCTCGGCTATTCTGTTTGCTAGCTCGGAGGTAGCAAACAAAATTAAAAACTGACATGTTAATAAAGAAAAAAAAACAGTGTGGGGCCCCCCTCTCAAACCTTAGCAGACCCTTTAGGTCTGGTAGGAATGTTAGGAGGGACCCCAAGTAAAAAAAAATGCGTAGGGCTCCCCCCAAAGTCATACCAGGCCCTTTAGGTCTGGTATGAATTTTAAGGAGGAACCCCACAAAAATGTGGGGTCCCCTCTGAAATTCCCAACAGACCCTTAATATCCGAGCACGGGGGGGGGGGGGTCAAACAAGCACCCCCCTCGGCCAAACCAGGCCACATGCCCTCGGCACTGGGAGGGTGCTTTTCCAGTGGCCCCCTGGAAAAGCACATTGGCCCTGGGCCGATGGGGACAAGGGCCTCTTCCCCACAAGCCATGGGACGTTGGTTGTGGGGGTTTGCTGCCAGGGGGGCTTATTTGCATCGGAGTACCCCTTTAATAAAGGGGCACCCAGATGCTTCCCCTCCTTGTGTATGAGTAAGGGGTACCCATTCACTAAAGAGTTAAAGTAAAAATGTAAATTAAAAGACCAGACTTTTGTAAAAAAAAATCCCTTTAATTAAAATAAAAACACCACAAAAATCCTTTATTAAAATAAAAAAATTCCCAAAATGTAATCCAACAATGTAACCCAGGGTCAATCACGACGTCCAGCGTTGTCCATGACCCGACGTCCGCCAACCCATTCTGACATATGACGGCCAAAAACTGTTTACATTTGTCCGACACCTGTCAGAGTCTTCCTGCAGGTCCCGGACAAATCAAAACAAATGGGCGGAACAAGCCGTGACATCACGGCTGGCTCCGTCCAGTTGTTGTCATTCAATGTCAACCCAGAGTCCTCAGGTCATTGAATGACAACAACTGGGCAGACGGCAGACCTTTCGCCCTGCTTTGGATGTGACCTCGGGTCAGCTGAGCCAAAGCATAAGCGTTCGGGTCGCGGAGCCGCTCAGCTGCCTTCGGCTGCTGTATGGGCTATTGTGAATAGCGCGTACAGCAGCCCTTCGGTTCAGGCTAAACCGGAGGGCTCCGGCGGCCGAAGTGAGCCGAAGGATTAGCTGATGCTTTGGCTTAATCTTTCGGCTCCTTCTGAATAACCCTCTTAATGTGAAAATGGCTTAATGTAGCTTAATGTCTTATAAAGTGCCTAAACCTCAATCAATTGCCTTGAAACTTTGCACAACCTATGTTTTCAGCTTCCCAAACCTATCCTAGAGGTTTCATGGATTTTGCTTTCCCACAAGGAAAATGAGTGACATTAAGCTTAGTTTTTTGAGAGCTTAATGTGGCCTAACGTACAATAGGAGCTTAGATGTTAACCAATTTCCCCCAAACTTTACACAATACACAACTCCATCTATGCCAATATATTCTGAAAGTTTTGGGTTGTTGTAAAAAGACCTTAATGTGTAAAAAAGTACTTAAACCTCAATCAATTGCCTTGAAACCTGGCACAACCTAACGTTTTTAACTGCCCAAACCTATCCTATAAGTTTCATGGCTTTTGGTTTCCCACAAAGCAAGTGAGTGACATTAAGGGGGTAATTCACAAAGCTGCCAAAGGCAGCCGAGTGAATAACCAAGCTGAAGTGAAGGGAGCCGAACTACGTTCCGCTATTCACTTCTGGCTTGTACGGCTGATTTCAGCCATACATCGGATTAAATCATCCGTACATCGGCTGCCTTCAGCTGCACTTCGGTGAGCCGAAGTGCAGAAGGACTTCGACTCAGCCAATCCAACATCTGGATCAATTAAGCCGAAGCTCCAGTAGCTCACTCGCTGTCGTTCGCCCCTATTCTCATAGGGACTGAACGTCAGTGAGTGAATAGCGGAATGCCGCTTGGCTTATGCCTTCGGCTCGGCTGTGCCCCTCGCCCACCTTCGGCTGCTGTACGGGCTATAGTGAATAGCCCTTACAGCAGCCCTTTCAGTTCGCCTGAACTGATGGGCTCCGAAGAGAGCCGAAGGATCAGCCAAAGATACGACTGTATCCTTCGACTCCATAGTGATTAAACCCCTAAGTTTTTTTGGGGGAGCTTAATGTTGCTTAACATGCAAAAAAGAACTTAGATATATTGTGTAAAGTTTGGGGGAAATTGGTTAATATCTATCTATGCTCTCACTGTGCTAATTTGTACACAGTGAGAGCCTAGCTAACCAGTTCTGAGGAAGGGGGTGTGTCCCTAAAAATGCGTTCAGCAGTGGAAGCGGGCCTCGGCAGACAAGCAGAGCTTCTGGATTGTCTCTATTATCTCCCACTCACCTCCACAACAGAAAAATCACTCAGGACTGTCAGTCCATTGATGTTCTTTATCCTTACTTAATTCTTTTATATATTTTGTATACTTCTTTTTACCAATAAAAAGATTTTATTGCACCAGGTCAGGCGCCCGGTGCTTTTTTTTGTTCCATACAGTGTTCAGGATCCCTCTTCTGCAACGGGGCAAGTGTACTGGATCTTAAGAAGTTATTTTGGGCTACAGAAGGGTTTTGTTTTGGCGCTGTTTGGTGCTTTTCTTGACTATGTCCTCAAATGACCTATCCTGTCATTTGGCCAACAACTTGCAATAGCGATTTGAAAGATGCAGCCCAAATGTCAACATATAGGCGGAGCCAGTGGTGATGTCACCGCTAGCTCCACATATCTGTTTATATTTAGCCCGGCATCTGTGAAATTGTTCATTTTGCGGCAGGAGTTCGTGTGCGGGTGGGTTGGCTGGCGTCAGTTTTTTAAAATAAAAGGATTTTTTTTTTCTAAAAGTCTGGTTTCTTTATTTACATTTTTCCTTAACGCTTTAGTGAATGAATAGGGGTACAAGTACCCCTTACTCATTCACAAGGGAAGGCAGCATCTGGGATGCAGATAAGCCCCCCTGCCCGCAGACCCCCACAACCACTGGGTCAGGGTTGTGGCGGAAGAGGCCCTTGTCCTCATCGGGACTCCCCCCCGTTTTTGGGGGTGGGGTTCCCCCTTAAAATTCCTAATAGACCTGAAGGGCCTGGTAGGACTTTTGGGTGGAACCCCACACACTTTAATTGTTAACTTGTCCCTCCAAACTTTCCAACCAGACCTAAAAGCTCTGTTATAAATCGGGAGGGAGACCCTGCACTTTCTTTTCCCTTTCTTTTGTTGAAATGTTTTTATTAATTATGTTTTAACCGAGCCAAATGCCTATGAGAATAGGGGCGAACGGCAGCGAGTGAACTTCCGGGTTTTCAGCTCAGCCAATCCAGATGTTGGATCGGCTGAGTCGAATGGGTTCTTCGCTTCGGCTCAGCAGAACATGCTGAGCTTGTTCGGCTGAACCGAAGGGAGCCGAAGCCAGGCGATGTAAAGCTGAAGTGAATAGTGGCGTTTGGCTCCCTTCACTTCAGCTCAGTTATCCGCTGGGCAGCTTACTGAATAACACTGAATAACGTAAAATGTCCATCTGTCAAAGTTTTGTAGTTGAGGTTTCTATTTAAGTTACAATTATTAAAGTGACACAAAACTCAAACATTTATAATTCTAATTCATAACCTAATCCTGCTTTCCTTTCTACTTTAAAAAGTGCTGAGCCGCTCCTGCGCTCCTCTGATTTCCTGCATCTTCTTTTGAAAAGTGCATGAAAGTTCTGTGAAAGCACGCCAGTCTCTTACAAAACATATCCCAGGAGGCACAGCGCACAGTGTTCCCACTGTGCATGGTTTCATTCAGACATGGTTCCTCCCCCTTCCCTCCTCCTCACTCTACTTCTGCTGCCAATACATAAGCCGCATGACGGCTCACATAGTATGCAAAGGAAAAAAAAAGAGAGATAACAAGCAGTGAAAGAAATATAGCTCACCTCCCCCCCACACAGAGAAACACGGAGGATTTAGTGGTTTGTGTTCTGGAGGCGAGCCTTCCACAGAGCGGGCAGAATACAGATGGGAGGTATTTGAGGGAAGAGAGGAGTCAGCAGAGGAGACAAGAGGGTGCTTGAAGCATCGTCTTGTCTCACTATAGTTCTTAGCGGGAGCGAGAACAGAGGCTGGCTGCTTTTCAGCTACCACCGGGACTAAGGAAAAGAAAAGTGGCCACCTTCTAACAGGAAGTACGGGACCTGACAAAGAAACTGTTTTTAGCAGCATTTAAAGGACACAATTTAAAACTAAGCTAGCTCATTATAAAATGATAATATTGTAGATCTTGATTTTATTATTTAATTTATGGGTTTAGTGTCGCTTTAAGAATTTAGAAGAGGAGATCCAATTATTAATGAAGTAACTAGAGGCATGTGGTGGTGTCTGCTACCAAAACCATACAAACTAAAAACAGCCATTATGAATTAAAGAGAGTACAATCTAGGAAAGCATTTATTCACACAGAGAATTAAGACACTACATTTGTACCTTTTCAGTTAGTGTCTTAAATGGTCTCAGCAGCGGGTGGGATTTTGTATTTTCATCAAGGGTAGTTCCATATTTCCATCCACTGTGTAGCTAAAGAAAGACCAAAAACAAGAACATTATATATAAAATAGATGTCCAACTTAACAAATACAGATGGGACAAGCATGTTTCTCCTAAACCAGTTGTATAGTGTGTACACTTATTACTCTGTCAAAAGAAAACAAAATTTGGGTACCTAAGCTTCTATAAATATTCAACAGTTTTAGGTAACTTAGCATACAAACATGTTAGATCTTCTTGGTCTGTGGTTTGAATGCCCTGTGTATTTTATGTTTGAATGCATGACAGACGAGTGAAAAATATCTTAGAAAAATAAAAGTTTTCTTTGATATCTGCTTTCCTCAAAATCAAATGTTAGGCCTCGGAGATCACTTTAGGATCTGGTGGCTCATCTGAGACTGAGACTGTTGATGAGTGTCACCATCTTGGATGTGATGGCATGCGCCAGAGAGCACCTTAGGTTCTGGTGGCTTGTTTGAGACCGTTGATGGGTGCCGCCATCGTTGATGTAATGTCAGCAGCCCCAGCAGACTCAGTGTCATCACTCAAGTGACATTTTAAAGAATTCCCCACTGATCCTCCCCCAGCTTCTACACAAATGTTTACAAAATAGAGGTGAAGGGAGGGGTGGATGAGCTGCCAGCACACATAGAGTAATTAGACACTTCCAGAAGAGCAAAGGGCTATGACAGGAGGTAGGGCGTTGTGTTAGGGAATGGGCTCTTCCTGGAGTGGGCGAATTCCCTAGCAGTTTTAAAGTGAACTTTTTTTTTTATGGATAGGAAAAAAGCAAACAAAAAGTAAACATCTAACCCCTTCATGACTGAGCATTTGTTCCATTTCTGTTCGTTTTGACTGGACCACTTTTTACATTTTTGCTGTGTGATTCTTCCACAGCAGTAATATATTTTCTTACTAAGTGTACCCACACACATTATATATTGATTTTTTTAGAGGAAAGATAGGGCTATATATTTATATCACATATCTGCACCTAACACCTCACTTAGTACGAATAACATATAAAAAGAAGAGCGAAAAACATAAAGAAAACACTTTTTCCCCAGTTTTGATAATTATTTTTTAGACAAATAACACAGCTAAAAAAATAGAATTATAATAAATTCATTTATTTGGAAACACCTCACATCTCTATGGTTTCAGAAATGTTTCTGTATTTTCAGCCTAAAACTAAAAGCTAACATTTCATTTTATTTCTCTAAAAGCTAATAGTGGTTAGGTTAGGTGGCCTACAATGTCACTGTCATTAAGTGTCACTAACTGGCACATCTAGGGACAGCGACATACTTTAAACAACGGCTTCATGAGGGGGTTAAATACAAAATTAAACCCTTAGGGTGAAAACAAATCTGCAGCTCAGTTGCAGATTTTCATTTCAAGGGGTTAATTTTTTTATAATAATTATAGTATAAAATATATTTATATATTATTTTTATTTTGTTTTTTAACACTTTATTTTTTTACACTTTTTTTGTGGTCAATTATATCAAGTAGTCACTAATTTAGTTAATTTGTTTAAACAGGAACAGACAATAATAACCTTTGTGATGGATCCTGACATCAGATCTCACTAAAGGCTTCTGATTGTTCCCAGACGATCAGAAGCTTTAAAACATTTCAGCAAAGTAATACATCGTTACAAATGTATGTGTTGAAGAATGTAACAAACAGCACACGTCCAGAAGTCCTGGCCTCTATAGAGCTGTCAAAACTGAAATACTGAAAAAACTGAAATAGCAGAGTGGTGTACACACCATTCTGCTATTTCAGCTGTCAAATACCAGATCGCTGATAGCCATCCAGTATTTGTAACAGCCTAATTCTTTCATTAATGAAAGAAAAGAAGCTTTTATAAAAGCTTAATTCTTATTAATGGATACCTCAGTACTGAGGCATCCATTAATGAACCGTAACTGCTGAACCTCAGCAGTTACCAGCATTTCAAAGCCCTGAATAGCGGCTCACATACAGCGTATGTGAGCAATCATTTAGGCACTTTATGATGGAAACGTACAGTGTACGTCTCCAGTCGTGAATGGGTTAAAATACTTGTGTCTTACTTCTTATGTTTTAAATATCTCTTTAAATGCATCCCAACAATAAGGTAAGAGCAGACCATATAGGACCTCCCTATGGGGCAATATAGGTCCTTACAACTGTTTTAAGTATTTATAATCTCAAACAAAGGGTTTCTAACTTGTCTGTTTGAACAGGTGCTGATAACAGCTGGAAAGTCCATAGCAGGTTTGAAGATGGGCACAAATCACCAATAGTAATATTCAGTGAGGAACCAGTTTATCTATGGATATCTAAAGGAAAAACTGAGGGTTTGTGACCACACAGGCAGCATGGGGAATACTGATTACAAAGGCTTTATATCTGTACTCTTGGTCCCAGAACATTTTGTAAGATAATGTGAACTTATGGTGATTAATACAAAAATGCATGCAGAAAATAAATTATCTGCTATGTCATGCTGCAAGATGTTGACATTATGGCTGAGGGAACAGAAAGACCAGGAGGCCATGCTCTCTGAGGAGCTGTTGGCCCAATGTAAGCTGCACAAACAGCTCCTATTAAAATCGATCTCAGATTAAAACTGTAATAGAAATCAAATCTGCTGTGCACCATAATTCTTACTATTATTTTGTAACAATATTATGCAGAACATTTGAAATAGTTTAAATGTTATATATGGTTACTCCCACATACTAACAAGTTTGCATCCCTTACTAGGACGTTTCTTGTTTTCAATAGACAGATAGTTAGGAGAATTCTAAAAGAGTGTCACTGAGACAAATAAGAAAAAAGTGTCTCAGGGTTACAGGAATAGTGTCATTATTTGCTCCAAATTCATGTACTAGGCTGCAAAGCATTCATGCATTTGGCATAACCCTATGAAACTGGCAATGGCTTGAGAGACAAACTTTGGGACAGAAATAGGCACATTGATAAAGTACATAAATGTGTTGCATATGTGTTTGAGACAGATTTCATTTGGCTCCTCTTACTCAAGGAATGTTGCACCTGAGGTATGTGTCACATACTGTGACAGACATATACAATATGAACATGCAACAGACTAGTTATAAGTACTTGGTCTTACTTTGCATCACTTTTCTTTCTCTTTTTCATTTCTTTCTAATTTTTTCTTTCTTATTACCAAACTGTTAACGTGTTTATTTATTGAATATAGAAGAGATGTTGTCCGCACACCATTCTGCTTCAGAATATCATCTTTATTTGTATTCCTTTAGCATGACATATGGATGCAATCGATATGTCACATTCCATATGTCATGCTAAAGGAATACGAATAAAGATGATATTCCGAAGCAGAATAGTGTGCAGACAACATACAGTATCTTCTAGATTGTATACTGTGGCGCCATCCACCTGTTCTTTCAACACTCATTGGGTTCTGGGGTACATCGGTACAGTGTGCGAAGGGGATATTACTAAGACATAAGACACCAGAATGAAATATGGCAGAAATAAAAACTACTTGAATTTGGTGCAGGAGTCGGAAGAGGTCTGAAAAATGGTGCAACGTGTTTTTCAATTTGGTGCTGACATTTCTTAGGCTGCATTAACTCCATAATTCTGGTTCAAATGTGAAATTGAATTTCCCTGATTGTGCCTTTTATGTGAAAGATTAACTGTATTAGTTGTTTATTGCACCCAGTGGGAGTCTTCCTTTCATGCTCAAGAGACAGGAACTGATTATGTATGGATAACAAATAATGTTTTTACTCACTTTAATATCTAAAAGTAATATTCTATGAGGGGGATTTATCAAATCTGGAGCAGAGAAAATCTGGAGCAGCTGTGCATGGCAACCAATGACCATTCTCGCTTGCATTTCAAATCTTATCTGAACAAAATGAAGAGAGAAGCTGATTGGTTGCCAAGTGTAACTGCTTCAGAATCTGTCTGCTCCAGTGTTATAAATTCCCCCTATGTGTTTTTTTGTGATATGTTAAAAAAGTAATACTAAACCCCAAAATAACATTTACAATGAAGATAGAATATAATTATGTCTTCCTTTTTGTTCATGTATTTCCCAGAATAAAACAAACCATTTCAGGCTGAAAAGTTGCCTGCAGTGTCTATCAGTGGGACTGCTAACAGCAAGCAAGCTGTGTAAAGCAAAAATACTGTGAATTCCCAAAGGAACAGGGCATATGCTTAAGATTCCATTATGATAAAATATCTACATACATATTTGTGCATAAATATTTGCTATAAACCAAGTTTACTGATTTTGTACTGCTATGCAGCAATTTACTTTCTTTTTGGAAGAACACTGTGTATGCTGATATATTAGATAAGCATACTATGAACATCAAGTATTCTGTACCTTGTCATAAGCCCATTTATCATGGGAATGCTCTGCGTATTTATTGACAATATATTCCAGCTTCTCGGGTAATGTAAGACTGTAAAACAAAAGCACAAGAAAAAAACTCTTGTAAGTCGGAAATGAAAAAGCTGCTTCAGCATGATTCCTATCTTCTCTTGAATTTAACATTAGCATAACATTATTACATTTCAGTATGTCTTCCATATTATCAGTCAGACAAATCCCCAAGGTGAAATAAACCATAGATATAGTTATGTGAATTGTGATACACAGTGCAAGACAGAATAACATTTTATTTCCATATTATGCGCATCTGAAATTACTATACATGAGCAAAAGACACTCTATATAAAGTAGATGTCACACTTGTGATCATATCACTGGTTGCAAATCATCAGTGACAGGATTGCTGTGATAGCAAAGAAACCACTCACCTGCTTTTATGACGCTGCTCCCTTGCTGGCGAGAGAGATTCTACAGTGTTTTGGAAGAGTGATGCAATACAAGCAGGTGAGTGTTCTATTAAGCCTGCTACTATGCTGCAGCTTTCACAACACTGTGCACATGGCTTTGCTTTGTGTTGACATGAATTAAATTAAACTCGAGACATTTTTTTGAGTTTGGGATAGACTTGGAAAGAGCAAATACTTCAGATAAGTTTTCATAGTTGTCCGTGACCCTGTTGGGCATTTTCCCTTGGTCAACACTGGTACAGGAAGACACAGACCAAAACAAAAGCCTGTATAGTGAGTGTAAAGAAAGTGAGGGGCACTGTACTGCTTTGTGTTTCACAGTTTATGATGAGTGGCAAAGTGATGATTGGTAGGCAGCTCTTTGGTTCCAGGGACCCTTTTTGGAGTGGTTCCTGTGGAATTATGGAAGGAGATTAGAAGATAAAGGCACCACTCCATATGTAAAAGTATAGACTAGGTGTTGTGTTCAACAAGATGTGCCAAAATGTTTTGAGGACTACAGGGATCCCCATTCACCTGAACCGGATTATTAGAAGATTTAAGTCTGGACTGGGCTGAGGGATCAGTGAAATGCATAGTTGCCAAGGACTGTGCATATCGGAACAGGCACAGTCCTCAGGAACTATATGTTTCACTGATCCCTCAGTCCAGTCTAGGCCTAAATCCTATTATTCCAGCCCTGGTGAGGAGGGATCACTTTTACCCCAGAAACGCATTGGCATATCCCGCATATATTGGCATTGAACACACCAAATGGTATTCTGGCCATTACCATTGAAGTGGCACCCTAATCTTGAATCTAAAGCAATGCGCAAACTGTTGGTGCTATATAAATCCTGTATAAAAATAATCTATTTCCGTAATAATAACCTAGGAGTAGGGATGCACCTAAATTTCGGCCACTGAAACAGTTCGGCTGAAAACAGTACTTTGGGTAAAATGCTGAAAGTACAATTTTTTGGCCAAAAATTTGGTGCATGCCTGGTTTCTCTCAGAGCACACAGAGCAGCGCCCATCTGGAAGGAGAGAAACTTTCAGATAGCTGAGCGGGCAGGGAGGAGACCACTGTCAGTGGTATCCCAGGAGGCCGAGCTCTCCTCCCGCACCTCCCCACTTGGCCTCCTGTGACAGGCAGATCAGGATGTGGAGCAGTGCGGGTAGGAGACAACTGTCAGCTGTCACAGGAGGTCGGGCCCGCAGTGCAGGGGGGAGTCAGATGTCAACGGTGTCACAGGAGGCTGGGCTCTCCTCCGACACCACCCGCTCAGACTCCTGTGACAGCGAGTCAGGATGGAGCGTGGTTACAAGCACTCAGCGATCAGCTGATCATTGAATGTTTATAAATAATTGAGGACATAGTATGTTTACTGTGTCCCCATTATGAATGAACAGGAAGTGTTTATAATATTTAAAAAATAATTTTAAAAAGTTAGAAAACATTTTTTTAGGTTTTGGCCTGACAAATTGTTTATTTTCGGTTTCGGTCTGAAAGTTCCATTTCGGTACACCTCTAATCCTTCCCCATTTTACTGAAAAGGGTTTTGTTACGTTTTCCACACTGGAAATATTACCCATCACGTCTTATCCTGAAAGAAAGTGTGTGGCATCACAGACCACAAATAAAATCCTGACAAAAGTTATATCCCTTCTCTTTTCTATCCAAAAATAAAAAGTTTTGGCTACATGTAGGCTTTACTGTCTCTTTGCTTATAAATAAAATGCACAAAAACATATTGCATCCAGGCATTATGTGATGTACAGCTTGGGGTGCCCTAGCTTCCCGAATCCTCTGTTTTTTCATTAGCAACTTACTTAGGATATTTACTAATTATGGCTTAGAAATTAACAACTGCCTGTTTAAAACTAAGACATGTTTGCATATATTTTGGTAGGTTTGTTTCCCCAAATCATTGGTTTATTGATAGAACAAAATCTAACCAAAGCTGGAAGCTCACTAAAACTGGAAACACAGCCACTTGAACAGTGTTTTTCCACTTTCTATATATGGCTGTGTTTTAGTTTAATCCATTTCACTGTTCCTCCACCATATGCAGACTTCCATCCACTCCCACTGGCCTCACCTTCTACTCCTGGAAACCCTGGACCTCCACCACTACACATCCTTTGTTGATCCCTGTCTTCACTGCAGTGGTAAAAGAGAAGAAGCACTCCATTCCTGCATATACCGAATGTGGGAATACTCTCCAAACCCTTCTACACATACTGCTTGCTGTCATACTAACCAAAATCCTCTTCTGCATATATGGCCTACTGTTAATCCTCTCTGCAATACTCTTCTGCACACAGGGACCACCCTCATACGCTCTGCACTTCTCCCCTACACATGTTGGCTGCGGTCATACCTGCAGTCTGTTAATGAACATACTGCCCAGTGTTATCTCCTCTGCACTGCTCTCCTGCAAATACTAACCACTGCTATCCTTTGTTCAATCCTCTCCTGCACATAGTGCCCTCTCTCATACCCCCTGCACTCCTCTCCTGAACATACTGCCCATTGTCATACCCTCTGCACTCCTTTCTGTACATACCTACTCCATCATACTCTCCATACTCCTTTCCTGCACATACTTCCAACTGTTGTATACTTAACACTTCTCTTCTGCAAATACTAGCCTCCTTTATATCATATTATATGCACTCCTCTCTACACATACTGCTCATTGAAATACCCTTCGCACTCTTCGTCTGCACAAGCTGAACAATACCCTTCACACCCTTTTCTTGCACATACTGCTTCCTGTCATAACTTCCACACACCTCTCCTGCACATACTGGCCATGGTCATACAGTCTGTACTTGTTTTTGTACATCTGTACATGTTCTTCCTGCACATACTGCCCACTGTCATATCCTTTTACTCTCCTCTTCTGCAAATACTAGCCATCCTCATGTCCTCTGCATGCCTTTCTGCACATACTGCACTTTGTCATACCCTCCACTTCTGCACATACTTAACATTCTACCCTCCAAAACTTTCTCCTATAGATCATGACAGCACTTTATTCCATTCCCATACAATCCTCATACTTGTCTGTTTGCATGCATTTATAATCTGTGTAACAACACTCAGCTTCAATACAAATGTTGCGCCCGGCACAATGGTTCTCAAGTTAAAGGAGAACTATGGGTTCAGTGCTTTTCCCCATAGTTCTCCTAAGGGTAACGGGAGGACACAAACTAGCGTCCCCCCGTCACCTAAAGCTCAGTATACCGTGAGCTACAGCTCGCGGTATACTGATACGCCGCAGCCAGAACGGATCCCGACAATGCTGTCTGGATCCACCCAGCTGCGTGAGTGACAGCTGGCTCTGCCTATCTAGAGGCAGTGCCAGCTGTACCCGCCCCGTCCGTTCCGCCAGTCAGCGCTGGAGGATCGGACAGGGGAGGGGATCCCTGCAGGGAGCCGTGAGTGACAGTCATGGCTCTCTGCACGTATAGATCAAGAAGTGAGCGAGCGACGGTATGTGTTCGCTCACTTCCTGATCAATGAGCCGACCTGTGACAGTTTCATTGTCCCAGGTCGGCTCAGATTATGAGGCTGAGTGAAAATCACTCGCCTCATAATTCTCCTTTAACTTGTTACCCTCTGTTACTGGTGCTAAGAACATGCTTTTGGGGAGAAGAGTCAACAATGTACGCATAAATCTCCAGCCACTGCAGTACATAAATGTCTCAATCACAAATTACTGTTGTTAAACAGTCGATATGATGCCAATGCTGTGTACATACATTTAGTCACAGCTGAAACACCAGACCTTCCTGTATTGTTACCTCCAGAAATAAATCATGCAGCTCAACAATTCTTTGCATCCATCTTCAGATTTCCCCTGCCACAGTAGAGACAGGAAGAGGCATAGATCATCATGCCGCATTGATAATAGATGTAATTCCAAGATATAACACAAATCAATGCTGCATTGATACTTTAGACGGATGACTGTATGTCTCAAAGGTCTAGTGTGTATACATGTGTGTATATGCATAGATATATAGATATAGACATATAGATATATATCTATATCTATATATTATTACACACACACACACACACACACACTGTGCCCAGGACTCCTCTGTGACCTTCTTCTTCACATTCTCAATGCATTTATACCCCCTAAGCCCTTCTCCTTCATATACTGCTTACTTCCATACCCTCTGCACTCCTCTCCTGCTCATACTCACATATCTCACACCCTTTGCACTGCTTTATTTAACATACTCTCGGTCATACCTTCTGCACTCCTCTCCTGCAGCATGCTTCTTGCTGTTATACCCTCTGCATCCCTCTCCTGTGCATACTATCCACTATTATAACTAGGGATGCACCGATATATCGGCTGCCGAAACATATCGGCCGAAAATTGCACTTTTGGCATAATACCGAAAGTGCCATTTTCTGGCCGATACAGCGGTGCATCCGTGATTTCTCTCCTCCCTGCTGGGCGCTGCTCTGTGTCCCAGCGGGGAGGAGAGAAACTGTCACAGGCGGCCGAGTGCTGCGGGAGGAGAGCCCTGTGAGCGGGCGGCGTCTCTTCTCCCACACCGCCCAGCCGCCCGTCACAGATCAGAGGAGAGCAGTGTGGGCGGAGACAAGCAGCGCTGTCACAGGAGGCTGAGCTCCGCTTGCTCAGCCTCCTGTGACAGCGTGACAGGAAGGAGAGCAAGTACAGACACTCAGCGATCGCTGAGTGTTTGTAATTAATTGAGGATAGAGTATGTTTACTGTATCCTCAATTATGAATGATCCTAAAACTGAAATTATTCACATATCTCTCAGTCCTGGTTCACACCTAGGCGGCACCATTTTTGCGCGTCTGTACGTGCGTTAGCAGCATGCGGTTATTTGCGTGTTTATGCACATTGGGCACATTTGTATGCACGTTTTGACACACGTTTTGATTGGCAGCTCATAAACCATTGTGGGCAATGGAAGAACGCGCAAAAATGCTCACGAAAATGTGCAACATGCTTCTGTTGCACATTTTTGGGCATTTCCAATTAAGTCTTTGGGGAAGAAAAGTGCTTTTAACTGCCCAAAGAAGCTCCTGTATCTTATCAGGTGTCTGGCGTTTTCCTGCTAGGTGTTTTGCTGCTCAGGTGTGAACCAGGGCCATTGAAAATCATGGGATTTCTTGTGTTGGCAGTTAAAAGCGCTTTTCGAACTGCTCAAAAACTCCAGTGTGAACCAGGGTAATGCAGAACAGAACACCACTCCAAATCACTGCAAATTAAACACTTGATAAAGCATACAGTACATTTATTGCTCTGTTGTTCTAACACTCACTATCTGTGTTTTAGTATGATCAGAGCAAATACTGTTTTATAAGCTTTGGTTTTAGGTATCCTAAAAACAATTGTCTACATTTTTAGTAAAATGAAGGACTGGTAATACTTACTTGGCAGTATTAATGGGTTTTGGGTCAAAGTTTCCTTCAGCGTCCACTGACATTTGCTTCTCAGGTGTTGCTTTAATTCTGGTATCAACATAATCTGGTGGTAGACCTCCAGCTATTGCACTGAGACAGGGCATGCACATTCTGAAGAGTTCAGCATCATACTTCTGCAGGAGAGATAGGAACTGGTTGGAAAGTCCCACAGAAAAACATGCAATTTGTTAGTGACAGCGACACAGCCAAATCACATCAGCAAACGGAGAACAAATTTAGTAAAGTAACAAGGCAACAAGGTCTGCATTTCAAACTCAAAACATACCATTCCACACATTCATGCAAAAATGTATCAGTATCTGAGATGATCTTGTTTGATCTTGATCTAAAGTGCCTCACAGACAAAATAGGGGTTTACGGGAATAACAAATTAAGAGGAGTAGCAGTTTCTTTTCTATTTAATACAAAAATATTTTCATATGCTGCCAAAAGTAAATGTACAACTTATAGATTCCTATTCACTGGTACATTTACTCTGCCACGGGACTGTAAGATGAATGCACTGGATGGTGTGAATAAGCCCTTACTAATAAAGTATTGATTTTGTCTTTATATAATGTTCCAGGTTCCCAGTGTTGTGTAGAAATATCATAATGGAACAGTATTGTGTTATTTACTGCTGAGCTCTGCGTTATTTACCACCGTGCTCTGCGTCTTTATTACCGTGCTCTGCATTCTTTATTACCGTGCTCTGCATTCTTTACTCCCGAGCTCTGTGTTTTTTACTCCTGAGCTCTGCGTTCTTTATTACTGAGCTCTGCGTTCTTTACTACTGAGCTCTGCGTTCTTTACTACTGAGCTATACGTTCTTTATTACCAAGCTCTGTGCTCTTTACTCCTGAGCTCTGCATTCTTTATTACTGTGCTCTACGTTCTTTACTACTGAGCTCTGCATTTTTTACTCCTGACCTCTGCGTTCTTTACTCCTGAGCTTTGTGTTCTTTATTACTGAGCTCTGGGTTCTTTACTCCTGAGCTCTGCGTTCTATATTACTGTGGTCTGCGTTCTTTATTACTGTGGTCTGCGTTCTTTATTACTGTGGTCTGCGTTCTTTATTACTGTGGTCTGCGTTCTTTATTACCGAGCTCTGTGTTCTTTATTACTGTGCTCTGCGTTCTTTACTCCTGAGCTCTGCGTTCTTTACTCCCGAGTTCTGCGTTCTTTACTCCTGAGCTCTGCATTCTTTACTACTGAGCTCTGCATTCTTTACTACTGAGCTCTGCATTCTTTATTACTATGCTCTGTGTTATCTACTACTGAGTATGTCTCCATGTAGGATCTCCACAACAGAATTGAGCATTATGATGGCAAATGAAATATTAATAGTTTCATTTATGTGGAGCGCACCAATGTTTTTTTGTGCACACCGAGCATGCATGGCAACTCCATGTTATTCTAATTTACCTTCACAATTTCTGTCACTTTGTCATTCTATCACACAATCAACCTGAACACCTGTCATATCTTGTCATGGATATGTCACACATGGGTGAGTCATCTATGATAGAACTTTCCCACACTGTGAAGATTACATACTTGCCTTATATTTCATGCACATTTTAAACCCGGCTCTGCAATCCTGTGCAATTTTAATATATGCATCATTCCATACTATGTTACAAAAATGTGGTCAAAATCTGCTCACAAAACACTCAAGGAAAAAAAATTGATTACACAGCCAAAAGAGCTCATCACGCATGCTGAACATTCAGATAAGAACATGTTTTAAGTTAGAAAATAATAATCTTTTCAACAGCTTTGTTTAACTTCCTGTTGTCAATACTGTTTATACTCTCTTTGGTTTAGTGCAGCCTCAGGATAGCAAAGCTTCTAAATCTGTCTATGTGTTTTATTATCCTCAGTAGCAGTTTAACCACTTGAAGTCCGCAGTGTTAAACCCCCTTCCCATCCAGGCCATTTTTCAGTATTCAGCGCTGCAGTACTTTGACTGATATTTATTCCATCATGCAACGCTGTACTGAAATAAATTTTATACCATTTTTTGGGGACAGATAGAGCTTTCTTTTGGTGGTATTTAATCACCACTGCGATTTTTATTTTTTTTACTATATTAAGGAAAAATTACTGAAATAAATTTTTAAAAAAACAGTTTCCCCTATATTAAATGTTACCCAATTTTTTGGTAAAATATAAAAGACGGGGTCACTTCGGGTAAAAAGACACCAAACATGTCAAGCCTTAAATTGTGTGTGCGTGCGAAACCTCAAAAAACGATAATACCAAAAATTGGCCATAGGCGACGCTTTAAAAGCTTTTACCGCTCAGTTTAGTGTTATCAGTGATTGATGGCCCTAAAATGATTGCTCTCACTCCAACGTTCACAGCGATATGTAACGTGTGTAGCACAATTGTCATTTTCGCACGCTGGTGCACCGGACGCGTATTTACGTTTATATGTGCGTAACACATTTATGTCTCCATAAAGAGGACCTGACATTGGGGGTCTCTAGGACCCCTAATGTCACCTGGGGACCCCAAAAGAAGCTGATGAAGCAAAGATCTGCTTCATCAGCTTCTTCTCTCTGCTTATAGCAGCCAGATGACTGACAGGTGAATGCAGAAGTGATGTAATACACATCACTTCTCCATTCACAGCACTGAGGGGATCAGCAAGGAGCTGATCTCCCTCCCTCTTCCTCCTGACGCCCTCCCGAGCCG
>NW_017306414.1:1353393-1357950 GCF_000935625.1 Nanorana parkeri | reverse complement strand
AGACATATAGATATATATCTATATCTATATATTATTACACACACACACACACACACACACTGTGCCCAGGACTCCTCTGTGACCTTCTTCTTCACATTCTCAATGCATTTATACCCCCTAAGCCCTTCTCCTTCATATACTGCTTACTTCCATACCCTCTGCACTCCTCTCCTGCTCATACTCACATATCTCACACCCTTTGCACTGCTTTATTTAACATACTCTCGGTCATACCTTCTGCACTCCTCTCCTGCAGCATGCTTCTTGCTGTTATACCCTCTGCATCCCTCTCCTGTGCATACTATCCACTATTATAACTAGGGATGCACCGATATATCGGCTGCCGAAACATATCGGCCGAAAATTGCACTTTTGGCATAATACCGAAAGTGCCATTTTCTGGCCGATACAGCGGTGCATCCGTGATTTCTCTCCTCCCTGCTGGGCGCTGCTCTGTGTCCCAGCGGGGAGGAGAGAAACTGTCACAGGCGGCCGAGTGCTGCGGGAGGAGAGCCCTGTGAGCGGGCGGCGTCTCTTCTCCCACACCGCCCAGCCGCCCGTCACAGATCAGAGGAGAGCAGTGTGGGCGGAGACAAGCAGCGCTGTCACAGGAGGCTGAGCTCCGCTTGCTCAGCCTCCTGTGACAGCGTGACAGGAAGGAGAGCAAGTACAGACACTCAGCGATCGCTGAGTGTTTGTAATTAATTGAGGATAGAGTATGTTTACTGTATCCTCAATTATGAATGATCCTAAAACTGAAATTATTCACATATCTCTCAGTCCTGGTTCACACCTAGGCGGCACCATTTTTGCGCGTCTGTACGTGCGTTAGCAGCATGCGGTTATTTGCGTGTTTATGCACATTGGGCACATTTGTATGCACGTTTTGACACACGTTTTGATTGGCAGCTCATAAACCATTGTGGGCAATGGAAGAACGCGCAAAAATGCTCACGAAAATGTGCAACATGCTTCTGTTGCACATTTTTGGGCATTTCCAATTAAGTCTTTGGGGAAGAAAAGTGCTTTTAACTGCCCAAAGAAGCTCCTGTATCTTATCAGGTGTCTGGCGTTTTCCTGCTAGGTGTTTTGCTGCTCAGGTGTGAACCAGGGCCATTGAAAATCATGGGATTTCTTGTGTTGGCAGTTAAAAGCGCTTTTCGAACTGCTCAAAAACTCCAGTGTGAACCAGGGTAATGCAGAACAGAACACCACTCCAAATCACTGCAAATTAAACACTTGATAAAGCATACAGTACATTTATTGCTCTGTTGTTCTAACACTCACTATCTGTGTTTTAGTATGATCAGAGCAAATACTGTTTTATAAGCTTTGGTTTTAGGTATCCTAAAAACAATTGTCTACATTTTTAGTAAAATGAAGGACTGGTAATACTTACTTGGCAGTATTAATGGGTTTTGGGTCAAAGTTTCCTTCAGCGTCCACTGACATTTGCTTCTCAGGTGTTGCTTTAATTCTGGTATCAACATAATCTGGTGGTAGACCTCCAGCTATTGCACTGAGACAGGGCATGCACATTCTGAAGAGTTCAGCATCATACTTCTGCAGGAGAGATAGGAACTGGTTGGAAAGTCCCACAGAAAAACATGCAATTTGTTAGTGACAGCGACACAGCCAAATCACATCAGCAAACGGAGAACAAATTTAGTAAAGTAACAAGGCAACAAGGTCTGCATTTCAAACTCAAAACATACCATTCCACACATTCATGCAAAAATGTATCAGTATCTGAGATGATCTTGTTTGATCTTGATCTAAAGTGCCTCACAGACAAAATAGGGGTTTACGGGAATAACAAATTAAGAGGAGTAGCAGTTTCTTTTCTATTTAATACAAAAATATTTTCATATGCTGCCAAAAGTAAATGTACAACTTATAGATTCCTATTCACTGGTACATTTACTCTGCCACGGGACTGTAAGATGAATGCACTGGATGGTGTGAATAAGCCCTTACTAATAAAGTATTGATTTTGTCTTTATATAATGTTCCAGGTTCCCAGTGTTGTGTAGAAATATCATAATGGAACAGTATTGTGTTATTTACTGCTGAGCTCTGCGTTATTTACCACCGTGCTCTGCGTCTTTATTACCGTGCTCTGCATTCTTTATTACCGTGCTCTGCATTCTTTACTCCCGAGCTCTGTGTTTTTTACTCCTGAGCTCTGCGTTCTTTATTACTGAGCTCTGCGTTCTTTACTACTGAGCTCTGCGTTCTTTACTCCTGAGCTCTGCGTTCTTTACTCCTGAGCTCTGCATTTGTATTACCGAGCTCTGTGCTCTTTACTCCTGAGCTCTGCATTCTTTATTACTGTGCTCTGCGTTCTTTACTACTGAGCTCTGCGTTCTTTACTACTGAGCTCTGCGTTCTTTACTACTGAGCTATACGTTCTTTATTACCAAGCTCTGTGCTCTTTACTCCTGAGCTCTGCATTCTTTATTACTGTGCTCTACGTTCTTTACTACTGAGCTCTGCATTTTTTACTCCTGACCTCTGCGTTCTTTACTCCTGAGCTTTGTGTTCTTTATTACTGAGCTCTGGGTTCTTTACTCCTGAGCTCTGCGTTCTATATTACTGTGGTCTGCGTTCTTTATTACTGTGGTCTGCGTTCTTTATTACTGTGGTCTGCGTTCTTTATTACCGAGCTCTGTGTTCTTTATTACTGTGCTCTGCGTTCTTTACTCCTGAGCTCTGCGTTCTTTACTCCCGAGTTCTGCGTTCTTTACTCCTGAGCTCTGCATTCTTTACTACTGAGCTCTGCATTCTTTACTACTGAGCTCTGCATTCTTTATTACTATGCTCTGTGTTATCTACTACTGAGTATGTCTCCATGTAGGATCTCCACAACAGAATTGAGCATTATGATGGCAAATGAAATATTAATAGTTTCATTTATGTGGAGCGCACCAATGTTTTTTTGTGCACACCGAGCATGCATGGCAACTCCATGTTATTCTAATTTACCTTCACAATTTCTGTCACTTTGTCATTCTATCACACAATCAACCTGAACACCTGTCATATCTTGTCATGGATATGTCACACATGGGTGAGTCATCTATGATAGAACTTTCCCACACTGTGAAGATTACATACTTGCCTTATATTTCATGCACATTTTAAACCCGGCTCTGCAATCCTGTGCAATTTTAATATATGCATCATTCCATACTATGTTACAAAAATGTGGTCAAAATCTGCTCACAAAACACTCAAGGAAAAAAAATTGATTACACAGCCAAAAGAGCTCATCACGCATGCTGAACATTCAGATAAGAACATGTTTTAAGTTAGAAAATAATAATCTTTTCAACAGCTTTGTTTAACTTCCTGTTGTCAATACTGTTTATACTCTCTTTGGTTTAGTGCAGCCTCAGGATAGCAAAGCTTCTAAATCTGTCTATGTGTTTTATTATCCTCAGTAGCAGTTTAACCACTTGAAGTCCGCAGTGTTAAACCCCCTTCCCATCCAGGCCATTTTTCAGTATTCAGCGCTGCAGTACTTTGACTGATATTTATTCCATCATGCAACGCTGTACTGAAATAAATTTTATACCATTTTTTGGGGACAGATAGAGCTTTCTTTTGGTGGTATTTAATCACCACTGCGATTTTTATTTTTTTTACTATATTAAGGAAAAATTACTGAAATAAATTTTTAAAAAAACAGTTTCCCCTATATTAAATGTTACCCAATTTTTTGGTAAAATATAAAAGACGGGGTCACTTCGGGTAAAAAGACACCAAACATGTCAAGCCTTAAATTGTGTGTGCGTGCGAAACCTCAAAAAACGATAATACCAAAAATTGGCCATAGGCGACGCTTTAAAAGCTTTTACCGCTCAGTTTAGTGTTATCAGTGATTGATGGCCCTAAAATGATTGCTCTCACTCCAACGTTCACAGCGATATGTAACGTGTGTAGCACAATTGTCATTTTCGCACGCTGGTGCACCGGACGCGTATTTACGTTTATATGTGCGTAACACATTTATGTCTCCATAAAGAGGACCTGACATTGGGGGTCTCTAGGACCCCTAATGTCACCTGGGGACCCCAAAAGAAGCTGATGAAGCAAAGATCTGCTTCATCAGCTTCTTCTCTCTGCTTATAGCAGCCAGATGACTGACAGGTGAATGCAGAAGTGATGTAATACACATCACTTCTCCATTCACAGCACTGAGGGGATCAGCAAGGAGCTGATCTCCCTCCCTCTTCCTCCTGACGCCCTCCCGAGCCGGTCCCTGGCCGCAGATGGGCTAGAGGATCTCGGGATTGAAGGTTAGGGTGCAGGAGGTGGGGCGGCGGCAGGGGGCTTTACTGCACTAGGGGGCGCAGTACATTTGACGTACATTTACGTGACCCCGCCGGGAAGGATCCGCCGTCCGCCAGTAATTTTACAATGGGTGGACGGCAATGGGTTAATATCACTTTAACCAGTTGCTGTCCGGAGCAATTTATTGATCTTTGCACACACATGATAAAAGCTGAATATTTGGCTAGAAAACAGATTAAAACCCTCAAACAATTATATATT
>NW_017306414.1:1332225-1349419 GCF_000935625.1 Nanorana parkeri | reverse complement strand
GCGGCGGCAGCAGAGGAGGGGGGTGGAGGGGGGCACACACCAGCACATATACACGATCGGCTGGCTATAGAGCTGCCGATCGTGTACATGTTAAATAGCCGGTAACGGCTCTATGCATTGCACGGGTTTTTTCTGCCCGTGCACGCGCGCTAGTGGGGAAAAAATGCCGTCGGGAGACGGCAACCCGCTAATACAGCAGTGCCGTCCGTCCGTTTTTTTTTTTAACGGTGGACGCCAACTGGTTAAACCTTAATACCTCAAATATTAAAGAGTAATCTTTTTGTTCTGTCTGGCTTTGGAGAATTTAATGAAAATCTTTGGCTGCCATTTTAATGCATATCCAGCCGGTTTGCTGGATACTGAACTAACAAACAATGAACATATGTAACATAGTCACAGAAAAATATAACATGGAAGATTCTATATAGCAAAGATTAAAAATACCTTGTGGGAAAGGGAATCAAAAATCCCCCAGAACAGCTTTTCAGTCAGATGCAGTTCTTCCTCTGAGGCCAAACCGTAGCTGCCCCATCCAGAAGGGAGGCAATAATATTTCCAGCACTGTTCATAATGGTTTGTCAAAAGCTGTAAAAGTTGAAAAAAACATTATTATATTTTTCTAGTATATACAGTTTACTGAATAATGAGATTCGGTCGATCTGTGAACATATGTTCAGTTAAGAATTATAACATTAAGTTGTTTTTTTTAAAATAATAAGTGTTTATTAAGGGTTTTAACACAATTAACATGAAAGACATGTAAACATGGAGATCAATGTAATACAGAGTCACGTAAATACACTCCATCGTGAGAGATAGGCATACGCATGTATATAGATACATTCAGCTCCTAAAACACGGGGATACACAGATTGAGTCAAATATTGTATGGTAGGTGTCATACTTCAGTAACAGCTATGTATGACTCGGTCAGGAGCCCTTTAAGACTGGGTAACATGATCGCATTGTCTCCCATCCAACCAGACAACATTAAGAAAAGAGGACAAGGAACGAAGCACATAAAAATCACAGGACGAAGGGGACAAAACATTTTGGCGGGGGGGTGCTTGCCAGATAGAGAGGCAAGTCGGGGTGGGAAACATTTAGGGAAAGACGTCTAGTGGGGAGGGCAGAGGGGGAGGAGATGAGGGGTTTCCGCCGGACCCAATGGCGCATTCAGCTCCTGGGGTGGCGTACTGAGACATAATAAATGCAATGCACTAGTCAATAGTCCATCAGGGGGCCACTGGTCATATTACAGGGCTTTAAATGCTGCTGAGTCCATATATAAAATCCAAGGGGTCCACAAGGTTGCACATTGAGATTGACGCTCATGTAGAGAGGCCGTCAGCTCTTCAAAGCGCATGATCAAACCCACTTCGGCAATCCACTCCTGCAAGGTTGGGGCGACCACCGTATTCCAATGGCGTGGTATCACGTTCCGGGCCGCAGCCAGGAAGAAGCGGAGTAGATCCTTCTTAACGGAGGCTATGGAGCCAGGTAGAACAGAGAGGAGAGCAATCTTAGGTGAGGCTGCTAGGTTCGTCCCCATGACCTGGTTATAAACATGGAAGACCTTGTCCCAAAATGGTAGCAGGAGCGAGCATTCCCACCAAATATGCAGGAGGGTCCCTTCCGAAGCCAGGCATCGCCAACATATCGAGGGCCTGTCAGGGAATATTCTATGTAGGAGAGTTGGGCTGCGGTACCACCGGGTTAAAATTTTATAGCCTTTTTCTTGAGCCGAGCAGGCCACCGTAAGCTTATGAGTAGTAATGCAGGCAGTTCGAATCTCCTCCTCCGTAAGGGTAACCCCTAAGTCCTCCTCCCATCTAGTTATGAACGGTAAACGTCCCTGAAAGCGCATCGGGAGCAACTGACAGTAGAGGAGAGAGATAACATGTGTAGGCGGGTCATCCAGGCGACATAGAGACTCAAACCAGGAAAGAGGGCGATGTAGGGCGGCCCGGTCCCCCAGCGCGGTATAGTACGCCCGTAGTTGGAAATATGATAGCCAAGCTCCGGGCGTGTGGGGACGGTCCGCAAGTAGGGTGACCAGGGGTTTCAGGGTCGCTCCCACAAGGGCCTCGGCCAAGGGTGAAGGCTCTGTGGCTGACCAAGAGAGGAAACTAGATGAGGTGCAGCCGGGTGGAAACGCCGGATTGCCCATAATGGGAGTCATGGGGCCCACATAGGAGGACAGGGCCGATGTCTTGAGAAGTAGATCCCATGCTTTTAGAAGCGGGGGAAGAGCAAAAGGGAGAGTCGATGAATGAGGGCGATGAGACGGGGCAATCCATGGTACTGAGAAAGGAAGCACCGGAGAGACTAATGACTCCAGGGAAACCCAAAGTTTGTGTGCTCTGCGGTGTTTCCGGTCAAGAATCTGGGCAAGGAGCGCCGCGTAGTAGTAGGTCTTCAGGTTGGGAAGGGCCAAGCCCCCTGATTCCTTGGGTTTGTGGATGTCGCCCAATAAAGTTGTGAGTTCCGCCGAGCGTGCTTTTTTCAGTCTAGTGGCGTGGGAAACGAGAACACCTCTGAGGAGGCATTTAAAGGCTTCCCATTTGACTGGGGGAGCGGTATCGTCCATAGCATGAGTGGTTAGGAAAGTAGAGACCGTGGACCTAATGGCATCTACTGTGGTCGGGTCACGTAGGAGCGTTTCGTTAAATCGCCACGTAAAGGAGCGGGGAGGATGATCGGGGTCCCATCATGAGCGTTGCTGAGGCACTTTAGTGCCGATGCCCGGTTCGGTTTTGCGGAGCTAAGGACGAGTACGTCTAGCCGCCGCCATTAGCAAGCTCCGCCCCCTTATAACATTACGTTTTTTAAACACTTTCAACATATTTAGGCATACCAAACAACTTCACAAATATAAATATAACCACTGCCTTTACTTTACTTTTGGCTTGAGGACTGTCATCACAGTCAGACCCTGCACACTGTAAACTCTGCTTTATTTACATACAGCTTGTCTGAAGTCTGCAATGCAATTTAGGATTAGGACTGAACAGCAGATCAAAAAACTTCTGAAAGACAGTTCCTGCATAAGTTATAGTAGTATTAAAGGCAGGGCATTTTTTACCTTAATGTATTCTCTGCCTTAAGGTGAAAAATGCCCAGTACCTTTCTGTGTTCCCCGTGCCCCCAACACTTACCTGTCAGAGCCGCTTGTCACCATGGCTGTTGCTGCCTGCCCTTTGACCTCCTACTTGTTTACTGGATTTGCCTCTGTCTCCTGCCTTCTACCTCGCTGCCCGACTGGTGAGACCCCTGGCTTGTTTGACCACTATCTTGGATTCCATTTCTGTACCTCGCTGCCCGCCTGGTGTGACCTCGGCCCTGACTGACCTGATCCCGTCTCTGGACTCCTTCTTGCACGGTGTGATCACCATCGACACCCGTGTCACTCGCTGTTCACTCAGATTCTCTTCTCAACTCCAGAGTCTTTGGGACACGAGGTGTAAGGGAAGCCTCCTCATCCAACCAGTCTTCAATTAGGTACGTGATAGTACAATCCAGCCAAGTCGGAGACTGAGAGGAGTGCTTACGCTCTGGAAATTATGTCAGCAAATGGCTTCCTTGACTCAAGCTGTGAAGAACTTACAAGAAGGCTACTTCCAGCTAGAGGGTCGTATGACGGCTTTAGCCAACTCCTCCTCCTTTGCTGCAGCTCCAGCTGTGAGCCCTAGACCACCTGAACCACCCTGACTATGCCTGCTCCAGAACCACGTGTTCCAACACCAGAACGCTTCTTCGGTGAACACCACAAGTTCTGTGATTTAGAAATGCTTGCCAGCTATATTTTGCCCTACAACCTTGAACCTTCACTTCAGAAACCACTAAGGTCGGAATTGTTATCTCAATGCTCTTTGGACAACCCCAGTCCTGGGCCCATCACCTTTTGGAAAAGGAGAATCCAATCCTGAACTCACTCTCTTTGATGCTATGGCTCAACTGTATGACGATCCCCAGTGTTCTACCACTGCGAAGGCTGTTCTCCATTCCCTCCTACAAGGTGGAGGCCCAGTCGAAGATTCCGCAAGTGAGGGGCCGACACGGATTGGAATGACGCAGCCCTTCGTCAACAATTTCGTTTAGGCCTCTCCGAGACTCTCAAAGATTAACTCGCCCAGTTAGGAATTCCTGCTACTCTGGAAGAGCTCATTCATTTGGCCATCCAACTTGACCGAAGGGTTTGATAAAGATGTTTACTGGGTTTGCCCCAGCTGGATGCTGCCTTGTGTACCCACTGCTTCTCGTGTTCATGCTGCCACGTCTCCTGTCCCTGAAGCAGAATGCAACTCGACCTGGTACGTTCCCCCTTGATGACACTGCTGCAGGCGCAACCATGTCTGCTTCTATTGTGGAGAATCCGGGCACTTCTTACGGGGATGTCTGGTCTCACCCAGTAAGTTGACCACCCCTATTTGTGTATCCAGTTGCAAAGATACACTGTCATATCTCACTCTTCCACTCTCTCTGCAGATCCTGGGAAAGATTATCCATGTCTCAGCCATAATTGACTCTGGTGCATGTAGTTGCTTCATAGATAAGAACTTCTCTCTTCTGCCTCAAATCCCTCTACATACCAAAACTCAACCTTTGACCATTCAGCTGGCAAACGAGTCCACTCCCAACTTGGGCCCCATTACTCAAGAAACCTGTCCTCTGCTTTCCTCTACGTTAACAGAACATCAGAAGTATCTACGTCTGGATGTCATCTTGTCTCCCTTGTTCCCTGTAATCTTGGGAATGGTGCACCAGCCTCTGATTAATTGGGGCACCGGGACATTAGCCTTTGCATCTTCTTATTGCCAGCAACATTACTTTCAACAGGGGACCCTAATAGAGATGCAACCAGAACCTTCTGTTACAGTCCAGTCTGTTCCACCTGTGTATCATGAATTTCTTGATGTGTTCGATAAAAAGAAAGCTGACTCTTTACCTCCTCACTGTTCATACGACTGCCCAATTGAGTTACTACCTGGAGCAGAAATTCAGTTTGGTCGGACTTATTCTTTATCTGAGCCAGAATTAGAGACTCTTTGACAATATATTGATGAAAACCTTGCCAAGGGGTTCATTCGGCCCTCTACATCACCTGCGGGAGCTGGTATCTTTTTGTTGAAAAAAAAGATTGCTCTCTCCGCCTATGCATAGATTATAGGGAACTGAACAAGATCACAGTAAAGAATTGCTACCCATTGCCTCTAGTACCTGAGCTTTTTCAGCATTTCAGAGCCACAAACATATTCACCAAACTAGATCTCCTAGGTGCTTACAACCTAGTAAGGATAAGAGACGGGGACGAATGGAAGGCGGCTTTCCGCCCCCAATTCAGGCACTTTGAATACTTAGTCATTCAGGTTGTGCAATGCTCCTGCAACATTCCAGCATTTTATGAACAACATTTTTAGAGACTTTCTAGATCTGTTTATGATTATTTATTTGGACAATGTTCTTATTTTTTCTTCCTCCCTCAAAGCTCATCAGATTCATGTGAAGAAAATCCTGAGTCGCATACGTATACATAAAATGTATGTTAAAGCGAAGAAATGTGAATTTGAGAAAAAGACTGTGCAATTTCTAATAATAATAATTAATAATTTCTAATAATTTCTACTTCTGGCATTGCCATGGACCCACAAAAGGTAACTGCTATTCTGAATTGGCCAGTGCCGGTGGATGGTAAAAGCATCCAGTGGTTCATAGGCTTCGCTAACTTCTAGCGCAAATTAATTAAAGGTTTCCCTTCCATTATCTCTTTAATTACACAGCTTACCAAGCAAAGCTCCCATTTCCAGTGGTCATTAGGAGCACTTTGATAAGTTAAAGACTTTTTTTACATCGGTACCAATTTTAAAACACCCTGACCCAGCCCTTCCCTTTTTTTAGAAATAGATGCTTCAGAGAGTGCCTTTGGGGCTATTCTTTCCCTGCGTCAGGTCGCTGCTCCATCCTGTGGCTTTCTTCTCTAAGAAACTGTCTCCTGTGGAGAGAAATTATGATGTAGGAGACCGGGAAATTTGGCCATAAAATCGGCCTTAGAGGAGTGGCGTTATTTGCTTGAAGGGGCTGCTTATCCAGTCCTGGAACACCCGCGAACAGCCAAACGCCTAAGACCTCGACAGGCCAGATGGGCACTGTTCTTCTCCAGGTTTGCTTTGCACATCACTTACCGTTCGGGTTCCCAGAATATCAAGCCCAATGCCTTCTCCCGTATGTACCAGATGACCGAGGATTCTAACCCTGATGGCACCATTTTGCCCGCTCAAAGTTTTTTGTTGATGGAAACTGACCTTGTGTATAGACTCAGACAGGCATCCACTAGACAAGTCCTGCCATCTGGGGTTGCGATGCAGAAGGATGGATTTTTTTTCATGAACGACGTAGTTTTTGTACCTCCACAGTTACTGGTGCAGGTATTTAAGCTCTGCTATGATCACCCTGTGGCTGGTCACGTTGGGGTCTCCAAGACTTTGGAGCTCCTGCAGTGGTCTTTTTGGTGGCCTATTCTGAAGGTGCATTGTCATGCCTACTTAAAATCCTGCAATATTTGCATTTAGAATAAATCAGAGAGAATTAGATCACGGGGCTTGCTGAGGCCATTGCTCATCCCATCCTGCCCGTGGGACATGATCAGCATGGACTTCATAGTGGAACTTCCCCCTTAAGAAGACTTTACTTCCATTTTTGTGGTGGTCGACCACCTTAATAAAATTAGGGCTGCAGCTAACGATTATTTTCAAAATCCCTTAGTTAGCCGATTATTAAGTTCGATTAATCGGTTAATGGGATAAAAAAAATGGATCCAGTGATGGACTACTAGTTTGTATTGAGATTGTAGTCCATCACAGGAGCAAGCTTGGAGAGGTGAAAGTAAAATAAAAAGGGTTGTGTGCAATATAGTGAAATGGAAAGTGTAAAATTATACAGCAATCAATGCAGAATGGCACCGGCTATAGAGGACTACAAATCCCAGCAATAATACATTATACAGCACAATACAGAATACCACCAGCTATAGAGGAATACAACAAATCCCAGCAATAGTACATTATAGCTGGCGGTATTCTGCATTGCGCTGTATAATGTATTGCCGCGATTTGTTGTATTCCTCTATAGCTGGTGGTATTCTGCGTGCATTGTGCCGCTGTATAATGTATTTTCGCTGGCTGGGATTTGTTGTATTCTTCTATAGCTGATGGTAAATGATTGTGCTGTATAATTATACAGTGCAATGCAGAATACCACCAGCTATAGAGGAATACAACAAATCCCAGCAAATGCATTATACTATAATGTATTATTGCCGGGATTTGTTGTATTCCTCTATAGCTAGTGGTATTCTGCGTGCATTGCGCCGCTGTATAATGTATTATTGCTGGCTGGGATTTGTTGTATTTCTCTATAGCTGGTGGTAAATGATTGCGCTGTATAATTATACTGCAATAGCGCAATGCAGAATACCACCAGCTATAGAGGAATACAACAAATCCCAGCAATAATGCATTTGCTGGGATCTGTTGTATTCCTCTATAGCTGGTGGTACTCTGCGTGCATTGCGTCTCTATAATGAATATTGCTGGTTGGGATTTGTTGGATTCCTCTATAGCTGGTGGTATTCTGCATTTCGCTGTATAATCATTATACAGCACAATAATTTACCACCAGCTATAGAGGAATACAACAAATCCCAGCCAGCAATAGTACATTATACAGCGGCGCAATGACCGCAGAATACCACCAGCTATAGAGGAATACAACAAATCCCAGCAAATGAATTATACTATAATGTATTATTGCCGGGATTTGTTGTATTCCCCTATAGCTGGTGGTATAGTCTGCATTGCGCTGTATAATGATTATACAGCACAATGCAGACTATACCACCAGCTATAAAGGAATACAACACATCCTGGCAATACATTATACATACATTCAATTGCTGAGATTTGTATTCCTCTATAGCTTATGGTAGATATACAGTGCAATGTTCCATCAGCTATAGAGGAATACAACCAATAACTATCGCAGCAATACATTTATACAGCATGTGGAAAAAAGTGCAGGCAGTCTAACCTGCAAGCAACTTTACTTTCTTCCCCGAGATCTTCGTTCCCCCATGATGCAGTCTCTCTGCAATGACGTGCTCATCTCGGCGGCGGGCAGCGTCTCGGCTGCGGGTAGCGACGGGAGAGAGCTGTGAGCTGCATGAGGCGAGGAGGCTGGGAAGAAATGTTGCGTGCGATGTAAGGCATGAAGCATGTGGCGCACGGCTTGTGTGGAGCCGGGAACAGGGGCAACTAATCGAAAGACGACTTTTAATCGACTTAGTCGATTAGCTGTTGCAGCTCTAAATAAAATGGCCCATTTGATACCCATGGTCGGTGCCCCTTCTGCCTCTCAGGCAGCTCAAACTTTCCTTAAGAAAATTGTTCATCTTCATGGAGTCCCAAGTAGCATAGTATTGGATCCTGGAGTTCAAATTGCATCAAAGGTTTGGAGAGAGTTGTGTAAATCCTTGGGGACTGAAAATCACTTCTCGTCTGCCTACCACCCACAAACTATTGGCCAGACTGAGCACACGAATCAGACTCTGGAACATTACATGAGATGCTTCTCATCCTTCTCACAGGATAATTGGTCTTCACTCCTTTGATTCGTAGAGTTTGTCTATAATAACTCCCTGCACTTAGCAACTGGACAGACGTCGTTCTTTGTGAACTCTGGGTTCAACCCTACATTCTGGCCTAACTTGGGTGGTGGTGTTGCTGTTCCGGCTGTACAAGATAGGGTGAAGCTCATCCACTCTAACCTCAAATGTTTGCAGGGTACTATTGCCAAAGCTCAGAGAGACAATAAAGCCTGCTTTGATTAAAAGAGAAGAGGGGATTTGGACCTCCAGCCGGAAGACAGGGTGTGGCTGTCCACTCTCAATTTGAAGTTGGACTGTCCTTCCAAAAAGCTGGCCCCAAGGTACATTGGACCATTCCCGGTATAGAAGAGAAATAATCCCGTTGTATATAAATTACGATTACCTGATTTTTACAAGATCCATCCAGGGGGGGGCACTGTAACAAACCATCTGTTACTGCGCATGCCCGTGGTCCCGTTTTGCAAAGATGCACTAAACCGGCACATAGGAAATGACACTGTGACATCTGATAGACCAGCCTATTTAAACCAGCCTGCCTAATCCCAAGTTGCTAGATTGTCTTTCAGCTAGTTCCTGTGCTTCCTGTGACTCTGTTGGGTTTTGCTTACCTTTGACCCGTATTTCCCCTGACCATGTTGATTGCAGACTGCCTTTTGACCTATTGCTTGTTTACCAGATTTGCCTCTATCTCCTGCTTTGTACCTCGCTACCTGACTGGTGTGATCCCAGGCTTGTTTGAGCACGATCTTGGATTCCGTTTCTGTCCTTCACTGCCCACTTAGTGTGACTTGGCCCTGTCTGAACTAATCCTGTCTCTGGACTCCTGCTTGCATGTTGTGATCACCATCTGTTGCCACTTGCTGTTCACTCAGACTCTGTTCTCAACACCAGGGTCTTTGGGACACGAGGTGCAAGGGTATTCACTTATAGGGTTTACTCTGAGCCTGATGAAGGGGACCCTGCGCGGCCCCGAAAGTGCTTGATGACATTTTGAGTAATAATTGACAACAATAAATGGATTTTCACTGACGTTTAAGTCTCTGTCGTGCTGGTGACGTTCCTATACTTGATCCTCACCCAACCAGTCTCCAATCAGGTACGTGATAGAACGGATTTTTAAATGATAACTCAATAAATGCTTGAATTGCGCAGGGTACATAAAAATGCAGATGTGGAATTGCATGCTCTACACATGCGGTTTTTCTAGTTGTTATTCTTTTCACATTGCATCACAGTGTTTCACGGCTAGTATCTCTTATTTGATTTGTCATTATAGATATTTTGTAGCAACATATATGCACTGAGGTGCCTGTTATACAGATGCATTTTTTCCATTGTTACTCAATTGACATTGTATCACATTGTTTCACGGCCAGTAACTATTATATCTGATACTTTGTAGATTTATTCACACAGCGCGGCTTTTATTATTAATTTTATACTATATATCTGATCACACAGATTTCAGCTGCTGCTTAACTTGATTGGAGTAGTGGCGCGAGGTTTCACATTATCCATATGTAAACTTTTGATACTTGACTTCAACTCTACACTGTTAAATAAAAACAAACACTAACCATTTCCTAATTACAACTACTAGACTTTGAACAAGATATTGAGAATCAGAATCAAGCCCAAAATGTGTTTTGGTAGAGGGTGTCATGGTGCGGCTATAAAAATATCATATTTTTATGGCCGCACCATGACAGAGGGGCCCTCAGCAGTCTAGGTCTACCACTGAGAATCACAAACTAACTAATAGATAAATCTCTACCAACCTGGTGAGACATTTTCATACTTAGTCCCCTGTTATAAACAATGTTTAGGAGAAACACACAATCAGCAGTTAGAATAGAATTTAACAATTGTGAAGCCCATTAAAAACATATACAGGGTTTTAAGTCATGCTTATTATTATCTACCTTCAGTGGCATTTTGCAGTATTCGCTGAGCAAGGGAACATCAAAAACGAGACGCCGCAGGAGCTGCTGAAGCATAGAAGGCCGCATATGACTGCAAAACAACCAGCAAAGAATAGTAAGGTCACAAGGATTGACATTTAAGAAAGAAAATAACTTCTGTCAGTGGCTTTAATCATTTACAAGCAAGAAGCTTGGGACTGAGAGAGGCTATCACTGATCCTAAGCAATATATGATTATATACGCTATTTATGTAATTTTCCAAGATTCTAGCATTTGCAAGTAGTCCTTGCCCTTTATTTTTAAGTGTATTTATAAAAACAAGTATTTAATTTTTCTTACTCCTGATAGTCAGCTTTTAAGAAGAAATGACATAAAGAGCTCTTTGGGAAAACCAGAGGCGCATCCCTGACATCTGTGAATGCTCAGATTTGCTGGCATGCATTACAGGACTAATACTAGTGTGTGGGAGTTTACAATGGAGATTAAAAGATGGTTAAGAAAACAACAGCCCCAAGATGTTATGATGTAAGCTTCTTTACTGATTTGCTTTATGTTTAAAGCTGTGAATATGCTACTACGCTAAGTGGATACAGAATATTATAAAAACATAATTATGATATATGGGTTTTTATTTTGCTTGCAGGCAACAATTTTTAGTCTTGATTTAATGCATTTGTCATTCTTATTCTCATCTATTTGATTCTCAACAAACTCTAGCCTAATAGATGATAAGGATGTTATTTTGAAAAAGAGAAGTAATTGAAATCACTAAACATCAGCAAATAACACATTCACATCCATTTCCTACAATGGGGGAGAAGATAATAATCAATTCAAGCCATGAAGCCCAGAAAAGTCTTGTTTCTATGCCCACACTCTCTATTACTTCATCCTGATTAGTAGAAAAGTTTATACAAAGCATAAACTTTTCTACTAATTCTACTTTTCTACTGTGTCATAGGAGCGCTGAAATTTTTCCCGGTTCAAACTTGTAGCAACATATCGAGCATTAGAATAAGGCCCAAAATATTTTGGCAGAAGGGCCCTCAGCAGTCTAGGTCCACCATTTTATACTCCCCCGTTATTAACAACACTGAGAAGAAACAGACAGTCAAAAACTAGGATAAAATTTTACAATTGCGAAGCAGGGGTTATAAGTCATGCCTATTATTATCTACCTTCAGTGGCATTTTGTATTAGATTGATAATGCAAACGTTCATACTGGTATATATATATAACAGAATAAAAAGATAGCAGTGTGCAACCGGTAGGGCTGCATTGGGTGCCATCAAGTTATCAAATAAGTAATTGTTTTCAACCTTTTTTTTAGTATTCGTAGAAAACCTATATTTTGAGGACCCCCAAAAACAAAGGCAGACTGACAGTTAGGGGGTCACAGTAGTCAGTGTGACATTTGAGGGCCCTTCTTAAAACATTTGAACACCACTGCCTTAGAACATGATCACAGACCAACCAATTATATTCTTCAATTGTGGCAAGGAAAATATCTTACTGGCATATTGACAGCAGACACTCTTCAATTGTGTCTCTCTGAGCTTTGGTTAGAGAACGCCCCTTGGATAGTCTGTATATGGTATGCAGGGTGGAATCTATTAGTGCTGCATAGTGTTCGGTGCCGGAAAAGAGGGGAGCACAACGAGTAAGCAATGGGAGTACCGCAGAGCAGATATATCGGTTCAAAGCAAGAGCCATCTCAGTGACACTCAGGGAAGCCTGTAGAAGAGAGGTAACTTGTGTGAGAGTATGTATTTGCCCAATATTCATGGCAGATCATGCAATTAAAAAAATGTTAACCATGTGAAAGATGGATATATATATTGATAAATATAGACAGGACAAGCAAATATTCAGTGTTTCATGCCAGAGAAAATAGTGAGCAGAGCCAAACATGCAAAAATGTTTAACCAACAAGACTTCAAAACCGATTTGGAGAACAGAAAAAACATATAAACAGCGCTCTCGGATGGGCAACAAATTAGCTTAGAGGTGTGTGTGCAGCCCTGGAAAACAGGAGGAGAACCTGTGGATTGTAAATATTCAAAAAACCAAGAAAGGGCGCAGAGAACACTGGCTAGTTAACAAAGTAGTGATGAAAAACTGAAGGTGGTGGCACTTACGTGTGAATGCCAGGATCTGGAGATGGACGGCCGGTATGGAGGATCGGGGCACTCGTGGTGTGGTGTCCGACTGTGATCGATGTATTAATCCAAGAGGTATATCCACGGGAGAGTGTAGATGAGAAGAGGGGACTTCGTCTGAAGTGCCGTGAGGGGTCTGTGCGGTGTGGGAGAGAGGCAGGGGGATCGCTGTGTTATCGGCAATAGGCAGCGGGCAATGGACGGGGCTGTAACAGCCGCAGCTGTGTGTGTCTCAGCGAGCGGTAACTGTCAGATCTGCTGGGGACCATGTGCAGAAGCAGCTGGCAGAAGACGCAAGTCGAATCCAATGACGTGTTGGAGAGGGATCATTCAGACAGGAACCGGGTGTTGGATAGGGCTGTGGCAGCCGTGGCCGCGTGTGTCAACGAGCCGTCTCTGTCGGGTCTGCTGGGGACAGTCAGACGCCGGGGCTCGAGTTGATGGTGGAGTGGAGGGGGATCCAAGAGCGGACGAGAGCGACGCGTTTCGAGGTCTTGCCTCTTTTTCAAGCTCAGGTAAAACAGTCTTGGTTTTTTGAATATTTACAAAACCGATTTGGGGCAACATGGGTAAAGTGATTAAATTGCAATATTAGAAACAGTCAAGTTAAAGGAGAACTATGGGGTTAAGGCTTTTCCCCATAGTTCTTCTTAGGGTAACGGGAGGACACAAACTAGCGTCCTGCCGTCACCCTAGGCTCGGTATACCGCGAGCTTTAGCTTGTGGTATACTGAGACGCCGCAGCTGAAGCGGATCCCGACAATTATGTCTGGATCCATCCAGCTGCGTGACTGACAGCTGGCTCTGCCTATCTAGAGGCAGAGCTAGCTGTACCCGCCCCCTCCCCCGTCCGTTCCGCCAGTCAGCGCTGGCGGATCGGAGTGGGGAGGGGGGAATCCAGCCCCTCCCCTGTCACGGCAGAGAGCCGTGAAAGGATCGAGTGGTGAGCGAACGCCGGTATGTGTTCGCTCACCTCCCGATCTACTGAGTCGACCTGTGACAGTCTCATTGTCACAGGTCGGCTAGAACTATGAGGTGAGTGAAAAGCACTCACCTCATAGTTCTCCTTTAATTGAAGAAATGCTGTCTGGTAGACATAACCAATCACTACACTTATATTTTATATCTAAATCAAGAGACTGGTTTGACTTTATTTTAAAAATGGCAGGGAAATTTTAGAAACATACTGCTGTACAGGAGACTTATCTTTCTTGGGTTTTTACTATTTTAGTATTATATGTGGCTAAGTTGTCCCAGAACCTGTTGATTGGTGAGGTTGAGAGGTACCTTGTCTGCAGTTGCTGATGTATATTGGTCACACAATCAGTCAAATGTACACTGTCAATAATCTTCTGATCATATTTTCTAACACTCTTGATTTTTCTCATTCAGTTTTGGGTGAATATCAGACATGATGACCTTTCATTTTCACAGATGTGCAATAAGATACAGACAAACGGCTGCCTAATACTGCTGCAATAATCACAACCGGGGATGAACTTTGGCTTTGGGTCAAGTATGGGTTTCAGGCAAACCCAACTCGTTTGCAGTTCAAGAAAATGGTGAACTGGTGCAGTTGTACACACTGCCATAGCAAACAACTACTAATAATGAACTTCCTGGTTAGGTGGCTTAGAATGGCAATAATGTAGGCTTTGTTATGTGCCTATCAAAGGATGCATTCTCATCAGCCATATTGACAATGTGCTTAGGGAGTGCTTTTGATGAAGTGTATAGAGTCCAATTATTATAGGGCTTGTAAACACTGGTCTCTTAAAGTAGATGTAAACCTGTATTGAATGTCCTTTAGACAACAAAATGCTTTGTATCCTGAGAAATTTGGGGGTAGGGGAATGAAAAGAGTTTTACATTTACTTTACACTGCTGATGTGAGTCCTGCAGCTTTTTTTTACAAGCTCTTCACATGCACACAGCATTTAAGGACTACATGTGTTTTAATACGACATTTTCCTTTTTTTGTGTTGGCTGCAATTGATTTTTTTTTTGCACAGTCTGTCCCTGTCCACATGCACTGCAATCATAACAGGCTGAATGTGTATTTTCACCGGGCATATTTCCTGTTTTCTGCTGCCTGCAATCAATTTTTTTAACAACCTGTCCCTGTCTACATGCACTTCATCAATAATCTTTTGTTGCATTTGTTTTTCACAGGATATATGTCCTAATTGTTGCTGGCTGCAACTTTTTTTAAAAGGCCTTTTTGTAAAAAAAAAAAAAAAAAAGTGTGTTATTTGTGGGAAATATACATCAGCAGAGAATCTTTTTCTTTTGGGAAGGCATGTGACAAGAAGATTGAGGAGGACAGGGGCAAAGAATTTTCACTCCATAACACAAAGTGCCCAAAAAAGGACCTTCATATCAGTATCACCAATTGTTAAAGCTTATTTAAGATTTCAGTGGCTGGGTTTACATTTCCTTTAACAAACTATAGTTGAGTTCTTTAAATTGCAGACCTAACAGATCTGCACACCCAAAAATCCTTTTAAGAACCAATGTTTTTCCACAACAACTGATTAATAGCTAGCTCTTCAATCATCAAAAATCTAGGTACTTTAAAAAAAAAATGTGGTATTTTGCTTAATTATTACATTAAGCTTGGGTCTTTAGAGCAAATCAAGCAATTGGGACAATTCAAGAGCTTTTTTTTGTATTTGAAAGAAAAAAAATAACTACAAAAACAGAGTGCACCTAAACCACCTCACATTACATTATTCACAAACCATTTGCAAAACAGTAGGTTATTCAGTAGCTGGCTAAACATTCCTTAGGCCTTACAAAATGAGCTGCATAAACAGATTAAATATTTTGTTGCTTTCTGTTTCCACAACAAAAAAGTTATGCCCCAAGCAGTGGATTGTTTAAGCAAATTCCACTGTTGTTTTTTAATCAAACTCTTCATCTGTGTCTGGCAAGGGAGTAATGTCTACTTTGGCAATCAGAAAATATTCACAAGGTCAGATTTTCTTGGCCTCCAAGCGATCGCTACACCAAACTAAGCTGGTCAAAAGACCTTTTACTTTTGCATTCACGTCAGTCCTCTGTAGATCAGGAGTTCCATTTCTTGTATGAATTCAAAGGACTAATAGTCTGGAGGAGGAGGAGGAAAAAGTAAATTAGCAGCATTTGCAGGCAAGTTGCTGCTTTGAGCCTGGGAGAGGTAGCCAAGACAAAGGCTTTGCCAGCCACGTCACTATCTGTTGCATGATTCACCACTGGCAGGGTGAAAAGCCCCTCCAAACTGCCTATCTAATGCCTTTTTATAAAATAGTACCCAGTTTGCATTGTTGTCCCTGCCTATGTTTGCTTGACCAGGGCTTGGACAGCCTTACAAGGGGCAAAATAGATAATTATATATAGAAAATTCAATCTATATATACTGCTTTTAAAAAATGAAAAAGCTCTATTACATCCATCTGCAGAGCCTATGCTTCTCACTTTAGTCCTGCCTCACCCTTTAAAAAAAAAAAGATTTTAAAAGGATTTTTATAAATGCAATCACAGCTATAGCAATAGGAGGGAAAAGTATGAGGTGCTTTGGTGCACACAGCTTTACTGCACAATTTTGTGATGATGTGCTGCAAACAAAGGGCAGCTTTGCCTGTGCTGGCAATAGTGTGCGCTGCCAAAGCCCACCATAAAAATAATCTCTGATTTGAGGAAATTTGGGCAGCCTTTTTCCGTAGGATTGTACACTTAATTTTTGCTGCTGCCTGCCCTTTACCATGACTGTAGACTTTTACACTTACATTTGTTGTTGCTTGCCCTTCCCCCTGCATTGTGGAAGGTGCAAGCAGGCTATCTCTGTAGGTTTTTCCTGTGCGGCTATGCCTCTAGTGTGGGGGATTCTGCCACAGTCAGGAAATCTAGAAATAATTCCTTTGCACCGCTTCTAAAAGTAGGGCATTTTGGATGGCCGTACATTCCCTGAATTTCCCCCTTTAAGAGGAGGGGTGAAACATCCCACTTGAATGTGGGGTGGTGTTTTTGTTTTGACATTTTATTAAACCTTTAACCACCTACGAGCCGGCCGTAGTAAAAAAACGGCCGGCCCGGAGCTTTCTAGATCTGAGCGGGCGTCTTTAGACGTCCGCTCAGACACGCCCCTTCGCGCTTGCGAGCGGGAAACGGCCAAAATGTAAAAACAGGCAGCGATGCCTGTTACCATACAAGCGATCGCGTGTATGGGGTGCCGATCGCCCCCCCCTCCACGCCCCCGCCGTTGTCCCGCTGATCACGGGCTCCGCTGTGCCCGGTGTGAGCCTGGGATCAGCAGGTCGCCTGTGTCACAGGGGATCAGAGGGAGCTCGGTACACGAGCTCCCTCCGGTCCCCTCTCCTCTGCAAGAATGCGGAAGTGTTGTATAATACATCACTTCCGCATTCTTGTGTCACTCTCCAGCTTCAGAAGCAGCAAAGAAGCTGATGGAGC
>NW_017306414.1:1284117-1328270 GCF_000935625.1 Nanorana parkeri | reverse complement strand
AGAATACCACCAGCTATAGAGGAACAACAAATCCCAGCAATAATATATTAAACACCCGGTATAATGTATTATTGCTGGGACTTGTTGTTCCTCTATAGCTGGTGGTATTCTCCTGCGCTGTGTATAATGTATTTTTGCTGGGATTTGTTCCTCTATAACTGGTCAGTGGTAATCTGCATTGCGCAGTATAAATCATTATACAGCGCAATGGAGAATACCACCAGCTATAGAGGACTACAAATCCCAGCAATAATACATTATATACAGCGCAATGCAGAATAACGCCAGCTACAGAGGACTACAAATCCCAGCAATAGTACATTATAGTATAATGTACTATTGCTACATTCCTCTATAGCTGCTGGTATTCTGCACTGCGCCGCTGTATAATGTACTATATTGCACACCACACTTTTTTTTTACTTCCACCACGCCAAGTTTGCTCCCGTGATGGACTACAATCTTAACACAAACTAGTCGTCAATCACTGGAGCCTTTTTTTTTTTAATCCGATTAACCGTTTAATCGAACTTAATAATCGGCCAACTAATCGATTATGAAAATAATCGTTAGCTGCAGCCCTACGCACATGTTACATATCGCAGTGAGAGCAATAAGTCTAGGGCCATCAATCACTGATAACACTAAACTGATGAGCGGTAAAAGCTTTTAAAGTGTCGCCTATGGCCAATTTTGGGTATGGTAGTTTTCTGCGATTTCTCGGGTACGCGCAATTTTAAAGCTTGACATGTTTGGTGTCTATTTACCCGACGTGACCCCGACTTTTATATTTTACCAAAAAACTGGGTAATAATAAATGTTTCCTAACATAATGTTAAATTTTTTTTTATTTTTTCAAAATTCTCTGTAATTTTTCCTAATTACTGTATAGTAAAAAATAAACCCCCCAGTGGTGTTTAAATACCACCAAAACAAAGCTCTATCTGTCCCCAAAAAATGGTATAAAATTCATTTCAGTACAGCGTTGCATTACGGAATAAACTTCAGTCAAAGTACCACAGCGCTGAATACTGAAAAATGGCCTGGCCAGGAAGGGGGTCTAAACACCTGGTCGTGAAGTGGTTAAGACACTGCAGAATGGTACAGCAAAAAAATAAGCTTAGAAACTATACTATTGTGCCACTGGCCAATTATTACAAAGTTGAGGGCTTTAACTTTAGTTTTTTAAGGGTGACCTTTCTTATAGCTTTTAGATCTGTTGCAGCTGTTACTTCCAGTGTTCAATTCAGGCCTACTACTGCTTGATATTAAAGGAGAACTATGAGGTGAGTGCTTTTCACTCACCTCATATTTCTAGCCGACCTGTGACAATGAGACTGTCACAGGTCGGCTCAGTAGATCGGGAGGTGAGCGAACACATACCGTGTTCGCTCGCCTCTCGATCCTGTCATGGCTCTCTGCCGTGACAGGGGGAGGGGCTGGATTCCCCTCTCCCCGCTCCGATCTGCCAGCGCTGACTGGCGGAACGGACGGGGGAGGGTACAGCTGGCTCTGCCTCTAGATAGGCAGAGCCAGCTGTCACTCACGCAGCTGGGCGGACCCCGTCATCTAAGTCGGGATCCGCTCCGGCTGCGGTGTCTCAGTATACCGCGAGCTACAGCTCGCGGTATACTGAGCTTAGGGTAATGGGAGGGCGCTAGTTTGTGTCCTCCCGTTACCCTAAGGAGAACTATGGGGAAAAACACTGACCCCATAGTTCTCCTTTAAATCAGGTATCACAGCAAAGACTAACTAAAAGAGATATTTTTCCAAGTTGTAATAATTGCCATGATGTTGCTGTATTTAAAGTGACACTAAACTCAGGAGTTAAATCTTAAAAATGCATTTAAGTAACTTAAATATTAACAATACTGTACCTCATTTGTGTATCACTAAGCTGTAGATCCTCAAATCATCTCTGAATTGGTGCTGACACTGTCCTTCCTTCTGGAGAGTGAGTACTTTTGTTCCCCATGGTCCCTGTGTGTGTTGTAAAGTACCACCGCTACAAGCTTTCTCCTGTGATGAACTACAATCTCACATTTAGTTTACTAATTGGTATTGAGATTGTAGTCCATCACAAAAGTGATCTTGGAGCGGTGGCTACAATACAACACGCACAGGGACCATAGAAAAAAGTAGCCACCAGCCTGAAAGAAGGACAGTGTCAGCATTAATTCAGATATGAATTAAGAATCTACAGCTGAGTAATACCCAAATAAGCTACATTTTTGTTAATAGTTAAGGTACTTAAATGCATTTTTAGGATTTAACTACTGAGTTTAGTGTTGCTTTAAGTCAAACTAGAAGTAAAAGTAATTTTTTTAATCAAAATATGCCAGAAAATGGTGTCGCTGACGCTATCTGAAAATTGTACTGTTTTGTAACAACACCTAAAGCTTAAGGGCATCCCCCATACTTGTAATTCAAATTAATTGGTTGTTTTCATGTCACTCACGAAGCTGCATTAAATGGATAACCCTCTTCGCACTGTAAGGTATTTAATTTTTTTTTGCATTGCTACAAGTCCCACATGGCAGTGCCCAGCTCCCCAATGTTTTACAATCCCTTACCTATTAGCCTTAAAAATAGCCAGAAATTATTATATAAATTTGCCCATAGACTTCAATGGGGTTCATTTTGAAGGTTGCAATATTCGGAGTTCACCCAGGGTTCAATGAGCCCCCCCTGAACTGAACCCAAACATATTTGCTCATCCCTGATTACATTTGATGCTTGCATTCTGTATTTTTTTAAATGTAATCATTGACAAACTTGGCAATAAAATGACTATGATGCTCAGATTATCAAAGTGTAAACGCTTGCAAGGAGAAAACAAGTGCCAGCTTCTTTGACACATCTTCAACAATTACTACAATCCAAATTTAACACATAAACAGAGTAACTAAAATTGATAAATATAAGCTGCTCTTACAGGACTGCACATTTTCTACTCCATATCAATAGTTGAATATAATAATACATAACAACATTTATATTTGTATGAATAAATAACTGCATTCTCACTGGTATGGGCATCATTACTTAATAGGAGCTCTTCATTCACTTGTTTTTGTGGGTCTTGCACCATAACACATATATTTGGTTTTTATTGCAAAATACGAGTATGAGTAAAGAAAACTAAACCGAGGAAATCTTTTAGATTAATAATATATTAAAGAGAGAAATGCATGATCAATACTATAAAAGGCAGAAACAAGAGCTAAATTCTAAAAACAAAAACACCGGGCGCATTTCCTGGTGCAAATAATCATTTTATTTGTTTCGCAGAAATTAAAAGATAAATAAATAGTCACAAAGCAAGTGGATAAAAAGTGTGTTATGACATGAAATCCCAGGAAACATACGGACTTCTAGCAGTCGGAGAAACAATCCAATTAATCTGCTAGACTAGCGGGAACAAGCTGACCCAGCTGAACACGTTTTCGGGGAGATTCCCCTTCTTCAGAGCTGGACGGCTCAACTAGCTTGGTGCCAATTTATATCGAGTGTTCGATCACAAACCACAATGGGGTTGGAAGCTGACCAATCACAGGAAAGACTTCTGTTACTAGGAAACTCCCCCCTATATCAAAATGCCCAATCTGAGCTGAGGGAGCGTCATCAAGGCAAGTGCCTGATCTAACAGCTGAAGATGCCTGCACAATAAACATATCATTTATATAATTAAACATAAGAACACTCCAGATAAATTAAGCACCAATAACATTGAATACAAATCAAATATAAGATTTGAAAATAGAACCGGGCAGAAGCACTAGCACATCGCTGAAATGCACTTGTATGCCGGCTACTCGTCATAACAGATCAGAAGAGCCGACATCAAACCAGGAAACAACCCGGCGGCTGCAAAGTGACTTGATGTTACCTGGTTAAAAAGACAAGATCTCACACATAAAATACCATAACTGGAAATAATTATAGGAGAAGGTGAAATTGTATTAGCGATTCCGAACTGGAAAAACCAGTATGACTGGGCCGTGGTACTGCCATAAATTAGTGCAATATCCACTCCCTTTGTGAGTATTTATTTCTCTTTTAATTTTTGCAAAACAAATAAAAGGATTATTTGCACCAGGAAAGGCACCCGGTGTTTTTATCCCTCATCTGTAACGGGGCGGCCTGCCTGGATCACAAGATTTATTCTGTGGCTGAAGGAGCTTTCTATCTGGCGCTGGTTCGGCTTTTTGTGGAAGAGATAAATTATGGTTAAACATTTTACACACACATGCTGAAAAATGGAAACACTAACATATAATGGCATGCATAATTATGTAATAATGGTTATCAAATACACTTTCACTTTCCATTTTATGGTTTCATGGAAACAGTAATTGTGGAAATCCACTTTGTAAAAATTTAATGCTACATTATTGCCAAAAGTTATCCTGCATGAAGGAACACTACAACTACATTTGCTGTTTGCAATTGTGCTTAAGTTCTATCACTGTTGCTAAATGTTTGTGTCACGACAATAGTTTCCAGGAAATCAACACAAGACATACATCACAACAGTAGAAGCATCTCAATTTTACTAAAGTTTTCTTATGACTTCTGCTGTCTCCATTAGCATTCTAGATTTAAATAGAGAGTAGTAAACTGTTACAGTAAAGGAAGTTCTTCCTTTGGGGACAAATATGCAACAGTTGAGAGGCTTAGAATGGATTTCTGTTAGTGGTGTACCTTAGAGTTGCTATGAGTATGTCCAATTGCTTACTGTATCAAGTGATGCTGATGCTCTTAGGTCAGGTAAAAAGGCCACCTCTAGCAGATGAAGGAGGAAGCGTTGGTCCCTAATGCCATAGACACGGTCCAGGAAAAGCACCATGGGAGCCTTGTGATCAGGGCAAAAGCTAGCAGCCATGTCTGGTTCAAACACTGTGCCATCTGAAAAAGAATATATATGTAACACATATTACAGTTTTATAAAATACAACACACCACTAATTACTGCTATTAGTGACCTTTATCACTAAAAATGAAATAAAACTCCACATTTTGGGTTGCCATTAAAGCAATGGGAAATTGTAAGATGGGAAATCTTACAACAGGGACACTAGTTATGGTGATCCTGCCGACCGCAAAAAAAGCTAGAACAGGGGTTGTAACCCTCCCTTACTCTATCCAAAACAAAAAAAGTTTTGGTTTTAGTTCCCCTTTAAGAGAGACATGACATATTAGGTGCTGACAGTTGTAAGGGCTGGAACATGTTGCTGCCAACTGCCCCATATTACATGAGCCTTTGGAATGTGATCTGGGGAAGTATATGTCACTTTTTGCTATGCCTGCTCTTGCAGAACACATAGAAAATGAAACTAGATGGCAGATGCTATATGTCCTTTTTCAACAGAAATATATCCAGTAGAGGCATTATTAAACTCTTGAAGCATCATCACATTGGCCCATGCCAGACTGGAGGACCCTGCAAATCATGGTTTAAAGCAAATAAGACTGCTTTGCATCCATGGTAATGCTAAACACTATCCTACTGTGTTGCACTTAGTGGATACACCTAGTGGAACTGTAAAGCACGTTATGGGTGTGGTTACAAACTTGCTACACAGTTGCAGGTTCCTAATTTGGTGAATGCATGGAAAAATGTAAAGGTAAAAAATGGGGTACGTCAGGAACCAGAAGTCAGCCTGGTATACCCCAATTTTGCAGTATACCACGACATATTGTATCATGTAAAGAATCATGGGAGCAAGTTGTAGAGCCTGGTGGCTCTTGCTGGCTCTCTGGTCCATTCTCATATCCTGTTTTATCATTTAAGGGGTACAAAAAAAAAGTGTGAATTGAGCAATGGTTGTTCTGGCACAGTCTTTACAAAGCAGTTAATTATTGTAAATCTTGTCCTGCGTGTCCAATTAATGCAGCACAAGCACATTGTTGTAGACTGCTGGTACCCTTGTTTATAATTGAGGTTCCCATTGAAAGGGTTGCACTGCCAAAGTCCCCCAGGGGGCACCAGCATATATTAGTTGTCCTTCACTATGCCACTCTGTACCCAAAAATTGCTCCTCTCAGAAACATGTCCTCTAAGGTTATAGTGAAAAATCTATTCCACCTGGGAGACAGTCTTAAATTTGGTGCCTAATTTATAGAGTAATGATATCCCATCACACACCTAACCGGTATATCTTCTTTTGTCTCTCGGTGGGTGCTGTAATAACAAGCGGATAGCACTGCCTACTTTAAAGAGTACATTTCTGGCAAAGTGGCAGGGCCTCTTTTGAGATTAGAAATAAAATCAGTAATATTTACTACCAGGCAGTGGCATAACTAGAACCTTCAGGGCCCTGATGCAAGAAACTATGAAGGGCTCCCCCAAACCCCCGCCGCCATGGCACTTTGTGGGTAACAGGAAGGCTGCCGAGGTCCCCAGCAAGCGCGGGACCTCAAGCAGCTGCTTCAGTTTAAAAATGTAGTGCCGGTGTTCTGTCGAGAACGCCGACCCAGTATCTGTGTTTGCGCACAGACGGGATTAACGAGGAAACCAGCATTTATTTACAAAGTATTTGTTTGTAATGGTTAATTGTGACTGTTAATAATAAGGCATCCATGGCAGTAAATGATGGATGGAATATCATTAACCTCCTTGGCGGTATTCCCTGAGCTACACTCGGGAATATCCCACATTATTTACTTACCTTGTCCCTCGAGCCGTGCGGTGTCCTCCGGCCGGCGCCGGCATCTGTCTTCCGGGTTCTGTCCCTTGCGAGCTGATGCGTCGCATGGGGGCGGAACCGGCGGGAAATTCTAAAAAATAATACTGATCTGTGTGCAAGCGCAGATGCTGAGGTCGGCAAATTCGCAGTATCTGCGTTTAGTATCGGGGCATTTTCACGAGTATGAGTGAAAATGCACAGTATTGGCACTGACTGGTGCATCCCTACTTACTCACTAATATAATGTATTGCTGGGACTTGTAGTCCTGCATAGTTGGTGGTATTCTGCATTGCTGTATAACGATTATACAGCAATGCAGAATACCACCAGCTATGCAGGACTACAAGTCCCAGCAATACATTATAATAAAAATCAGCAATGCAGAATACCACCAGAATCCTTTTTATATGCAAGCTGACTGATGCTTAGGGCTCTTTCCCTTGCTCTTTCTGCTGTGGGAGCCTGGCTGAGTGAGAAGGCTGAGTGCTGACAAAACACTAAAAAGATACAAGTGCTGCCTGTTTGTTTTGGTGAACCCATTAGGGGGTTTCCTGTTAGTTAGGAGCTACATTGAGTTTAGTTAGTTGCTATAAACTTGCTATACAAAGCACTCTTTGTATAGCAAGTTGCTATAAGTGCAAGAAAAACCTGTTTGGACTGTTCCTGGGTGTCTCCGTCTCGAGCATGGTTTACCACTGCCAATACCTGTCAAACATGTTCCCTTTACAATATGTATTCCAGGTATTCAGAAAAATGTACTGAAACCAATAAACTGTTACAATTAGGATAACTGCCCATCATAACTTCTGATGTTCATGAAGGAACTTTTCTTTACATAATTAAATCACACTGTGCTGGCTCATATGAGGGAGTCGAAATATACTGGAGGTAAAGTTTGTACTGTCCATTCTGGCATCCAACAGGTATGATGTGTCTGAGATAAAGAGCAGGCTAGTGTAGGTTTGGTGGGTTGTTCAGGTTTAATCATCTCTGTCATACCCATAAAACTCACCACAAAACCCAACAAGTTCTGCACTTGAAACTCACCATGATATGGTTTGCAGTAGGGCCAGTATATAATAGCATTGCTCCACCAGGCTTGCCAAACTCGACCGTGTAAACAAATGTGGGCTACAGTGTTTGATGTGTCAAAACTGCTTTTCTGTCTTCCTGCAGGCAGCAGTTTTTAAAGGAAGTCATTCTACTTTGGCATATACTACAGAATACAAATAGAAGGTGATCCAAAGTAAACCCTTTAAGACTAGAAAACTAAACACTGCAATGCAAAAACAGGGGGCAGTCTCCCTGCTCACGCATCGATGCATTGCAACAGCCCACCCTACTTCCTGTTGTTAATTATCTTGAGCTCTAAGACACAATTTGCTGTTTTTAGTCCAAGAAAAATACTACGTAAACTGAGCTCACTAAAACTATTGCTTCCTCTCTCTCACATCCAGAATGTTTACTATATTGAACTATTCCTAATAAGACTGTTCTCACAGCCCCTAGGCAGTATTAAACATGACTTTGAGGATTGAATCTGCTTGAGGATAAAGCAAGTAGACAAAGGAAGTTAAAATAGCACAGGTTTTATTGAGAAATTGGTGAAGGAGCTGGAGGTGTGGACTACCCTACCCCTCTCGCTTTTTGGTAGAGGGCACGTCATCAAAATGATGAGCTTCCCTAAACTGCTCTACCCCCTACAAACTATCCCGCTGTTGCTCAAACACAAGGATGTTAGAACATTAGAACAAGCGTTCACCAGGTTCTTATGGAAAGCTAAACGCCCACGCATCTCCTACCACTAACTACAAGTTCATAAAATGGAAGGAGGATTGGGGCGACCTAATATCCGAGCCTATAATTTGGCGTGTCTCCTGTGACATGCCTATGACTGGCTACTAGATACGTCATGTTATTCCAACCATAGCCTGGAAGCCGAACTAGTGTCCCCATGGTCATTGGTAGGCCTACTCCATACTCGTATAAATAAACTACCACCCTCTTTACGTACTAACTCGCTAATTAGGGATACAGTGGTGGCATGGAGGGAGTATAGGTTGAAGGCAGGGCTGCACCCATATATGTCACAACATGTTCCCATACGACATAACCCACACTTCACCTAGGCAGCCAAGGGTATCCACAAACTGATTCAACTATTGACCCCGAAAACATCTAGGACCTCTCTCATTTTTGGAACTACAAAAGAAATTCGACCTACCACCCCAACACTTCTTCCAACATATCCAATTAACCCATTACTAGCGCAGCGAGACCACTATACCCAGCACGCTAGTTCAAACCACAGAAATCGATAAGGCTTCGTCCTCAACCCCTGGATCGATCTCTAAAATATATCCCATTATCAATTCTTACTTTAACCCCAAACCAGCGAGAACTTCCCTGGTGAAATGGAGAAGGGACTTCCCGCTGGAGGACTTTGAGAGTGCCGTGCTGGAGGGATGTCAGAACATTAGGAGGTGCACACCCAATGAGCAGTGGAGAGAGACTCATTTCAGGATCATACATAAGGCTTATTATGCCTTTGATTTTTTTCACAAAATAAGGGCTCCAAGCCCATACTTAACAGCGTGCCCCAAATGCACCCTGGAGGGGGCCTCTCTCCGACACTGTCTCTGGGACTGTCCACACATTGTCGCCTTCTGGGATTCGGTACTCTCCTATTTAGCGGTCATTCTGAATACTCCCTTGCTCCGGGAACCTTGGCTGTGTTTATTCAGTTATTGGAAATCATCTACGGTACCTAGTAGACATACGCAGCACTGGGTGTATGTGGCTCTGTTACTGGCAAAACGTATAATTATGCATCAATGGCTCTCCACGCAGCCTCCATCGCCCCAACTTTTTGTGAAGGCATTGATGTCTTTGATGTGGAAGGAGAGACTTGAGGCAACCCTCGACCCGGACAAACACTCTGATGGGTTCTTTAGGAAGTGGGAACCTTTTATATTACACAATTATTCCGGGGCCGAGCTACATGCTCTCATGTATCCCTTCAAACTAACTAAATGGTACCTAGAGCGGAGGTTGGAGAACTCCTTAGGGCAGTTAGAACTCCCGGAGGACTATGATCCGGGCTCGGTGAGGTAGCCATTAAGATATGTCGTACCTAAGGCAGTCTGCAGCTGCTTGGATAGCAAGCATGAAGAACAAAGCTGAAACACTCTTTGGAAAGGGTTTCACGCAATATGCAAATCTCTGTCTCTTTTTGATTATTTTTTCTTTGGTCTACATGTGACATGAGTGTATGTTATTTTGTACATTATTTTGTTTGGATATGATGTACTGCTGTTACATTATTATTCTATGTTTGAAATATGATGTTCTACGGAATTTCAATAAAAAGATGTTTAAAAAAAATAGCACAGGTTTCAGAATGCAGATCATCCAACTAAATGCATCAGAAGCTCAGTGAAATCTGGCTACAGTTGACTACAGAACACAGGCTAGGATGAACTAAAATGACATACTGGAAAATTGCTGGACAGTTTCCTAACATAAAACTGCTTTAATTCAAAGAACCTATATTATTTTATTTTATGGAAATGGAGATTATTGGGCAATCTGACTTTCAATACGATAGGTTAAGTCATCTGACAACTAAGTTTGAACCTAAACTTTGACCATTACTGCTGCAAAGACATGTGCTATTCGTTTCGTTCCGAATCGAAATTCGGACGAAATTTAGTAAATTCAGAGATCTGGATGTATCCGAATTCTGAATTCCAGATATAACGAATGCAAACGAATCCGAATTTCCGATTCCGAATTTCTGATTCGTTTTTTTTGGACGACCTTTCGTTGCAGCAAAGTGACATTTGAGAACAAAAAAATGTTTTTTCCCTCTTAAATGTCACTTTGCTGCAAGGAACGAACGAAACGAAAATGAAACTAATTAGAAACGAAAGTTCCTATGGATTTCCGCTAACGAATTTAGTCCGAATCCGAATTCCGAAACGAATTGACTTTCGGACCCGAATTCCAAAAAACAAAATAAAGCAAAATCCGAATCAAAACAAAACGAAACTAAACACATTTTTTGCTGGTGCACATGTCTACTGCTGCATAATGTAATACAAGCTCCAAATAGCAATGCATGTGCAAAGTACCGTAGTTCACAACAACCAGTTACATAACTTGTGGTTTGGTACAGGTTACTGCTCTTTGCACATCAATGTTCCTTTCCTTTTACAAATAACTAAAATTTCCAGAGGAAAAAAGGAAACTGGATTAAGAGTCAGCATCTTACAACAGGAAGAAACACTAACACATACTTACAAAATAATTAATTTTAATTAGAAGGATAAATATTGTAATGTAAAAACACATAAGGTGTCAATAAACCAGAAAAAAACAGTACATTTCTAAATTTGTGCTTTTTTTTGCTATTGCAAACTGACTTTCAAAGAAAATACCTGTTGGTGCGTGCACAAGAGTGCCCATGGCAGATGCACTTTAGATGCTCTCCGCACCTCCAAGCCACAGGCATGGTAATGATGATGATTTTTTGCTCCATTCAACAGTTTGGTTGTTGTCTACAGTGAAGTGCTGGGAATACCCTTCAATATGGTTCACATGGGGAAAGAGGCAAAAAGTAAGCCCAAAACTATGTTAGATTTTTTTACAAATTCCAGACAAGATGGGGACTGCAGTCTTAACTAACCCTCCTTCACTTAACGCAGGGAGTATTCACAGATGGACTCTCCACATACAGTACACAACCAGCACAGTCCCAGAAGCAGCTGCTTGAAAAAATTGATGCCCTGCTTCAGAAGGCCCTCCATTCCACATTTTGTCAGATCACTGATTAAAGAAATCCAGGAAATCAGACAACATGATAAAATAAGAGTACACTATACTTAACAACCAACTTGCTTATAACTTTGACCTGACTTTGCATTAATCCTTGGGTCTTAACCCTCATTGAACAGCGTCTGAGCCAGAACAGTTTAATTGGATGTTACTTTTCTTGTTATAGAGGAACTTTATTTTATGTTGGAATTTACCGTAAAATATGTCACAATTTTACTGAAGATGCCTTGTATATTTTTACCACTTCCACTATAATAGTGATATGGGCTGAGGGGGCCGCATGTCCCCTTATGGCATGGTGATGGGAGGGAGTGGGTCTGTGTGGGTTGGTATCTCTCAAAGATCTGATCTTACATTGCCATGTCCTTCTGTCACACTCGGTATACCTGACCTATTAACCCTGGTAACATTTTTGCTTGCTGCTCTTGAGTACCTTTGCTTGTCAGGCTTATATGATTTCCTATAACACACATGTGACGTCTTCTGTGCTTTAGTGTGACCAGGGGATGCTAGTGAAATGGGTTGTGTCCGCAGTCACTCAAAGAGGATAAGAAAAGAGATATGGGTAAATTAGGGACTACTGAAAATGTTTGCCCAGAGAGCGGTTAAAACCAAGGGAGAAACAAATCTGGAGGTTTGAAGTGACAACTTCAGATCAAACAAATATACTTTGCCCAGCAAAGTATTTCCTTACATTTTTTCCCAAGCACTTAGTCATCATGTTTCAGAGCATTTTCTAAAGTATTTATATGTATGGCGATCGGCAAGACAATTAACGCCTTCAAAAAGAGATATCAGAAGCATAAAAGTCACCAGAGAACAAAAAAGAACGGGAGGGAAATGGACCCTAACAAACCGGTCGCCATATATTTTGCCATGCACAATCACCAGGTACATGAACTACATGCGATGGTAATAGAACAGGTGCTAATCTTTTTGGACGATTTCTTAAGGGACCGTAATATACAGGGGTACGGGTACTCCTAGAATGAGATCCTAATAGGTTGGACTTGATGGACTAATGTCTTTATTCAACCTCAAATACTATGTAACTATGTAACCCCCCCCCCCAGGTGGTAACCATAACAACGCACTACTACGCAGGGAAGCGTTTTGGATACATACTTTAGAGACCATGCATCCCAGGGGACTTAACAGTACGATATCCTATACATGCTTCCTTATGGACTGATGCTATTTCCACTCCTTTATGTCCTGTACACCTTTAGGACCATTTATTTGACTGTAGGGATCTACTATGAATCTTAACAATCCAAACCAAATAAGGCCTTTTACACCTCCTGCTCCCCCCCCTTTTTTGATTGAGCCCCCCCCCCCCCTTGGTTTCAGTGCCTTGTTATGTATTTTTGCTTATATGTGGCTTGTTGACCCCTGATCCTATGTTGTTCATTTGGCATTTATTTTTTCTCATATGTGGCCTGTTGACCTCTGACCCTATGTATTTTAGATGCCTCGCCACTGTTTTTTCAGCCTCCCCCCTTGCCGTCTGTTACCAGCAGAGGAGCAGCCGTGCATGACAGCCCGGACACTCGTACTGTATCCTAGCAACGAGGAGACGCCGGGGGCGGATCTACGGCCTCCGGCACATGCGCAGGTCATTGCTATGTCCCGACGGGGAACAGACAGCGCTCTCCACGATACATTAGTGACCATGGCAACCAGGGATGCTGCGGCATCAACAACAGGTAGATCCAATGACAGGGATCCTTACACACATGTAGCCTTTGAAAAAAGAAAAGAGTTCTTGTTTACCTTTTTTTTTTTTTTCACTTAATACTAATAGAATTCTTCTGTGTTGATGTGGGTGTGAAAAGACGAGAAAAGGTAGGAATGAGGAGAAGGAAGCAGGGCAGTAGCTTGTCTTGCTGTGCCTGTGTGTTTGTAAAGACACAAATAAAAACCCTTTAACTTGTATCCCTTACGGCGCTGGCTGCAGTCCCCTGTAAACAGACTCTCAGGTGGCTATTGACTTTTTAAATGTGTAAAGATGACTGTCGGCTTTACACTGGAGACAATTCTAGCGGCTGAGCTACCGCCGTATCGCTTCTACGTGCTGCTAAACTGGTAAACCCCTCGTCCGACACCCCCGGCCTTGCTTCCCGGGCACAGCTGCCACTCCGTTCACTAATCTCCTCCCTGTTGAATGAAGACGGAAGCGACGCTGATTGCATCAGTTGTGGTTTCTCTGCTGTCATTCCCTGACTAGAGAAGCAAGGGTAGAAGATATTCAAGTGCAATCTGTGCTTGAACAATTTCTTTGAAGTGCAAAGGTGACATTAGGGATAAGCAAGAAGTTACCTGGGGGGAGATGGCCTTGAGAACTTTAGGTCCAAAAGCCTAGTCTTGACTGGAAAGGAGATCAATACAATAGTGCCTGATGAATGTAGAAGCACTTGACCAGTTAGCGGCTTTGCAAACCTGCTCAGTGGAAGCATCGGCTCTCTCGGCCCAATTCACAGACATTGACAGTGGAATGGGCTTTAAAGTTAAAAGGGCATTGTATGCCTGGTTTAGCGTAAGCTCCTATTATGATTGATTTGAACGGGAAATAGATGATAAAACAAACAAGGTGTGCCTTGTGTTCTATAAGGCACTGTTGGACCTTTCTATGGGGGGATACCCACGCTTTTTGGCCCAATGGGAGGGGGAACTTGGCAGTATATTAACAGAGGAGCAAAAAAAAAAGATAATGCAATTATGTCATGTTTCCTCGATGTGCTCGAAGGTAGAGGAAAGTAACTACAAGCTACTAGCGAGATGGTATTTAACACCTTCTAGAATGTGGAAATTTGATAAAAAACACTCAAAGGAATGTTGGAGGAATTGCGGTCAAGAGGGTACAATGGAACATATATGGTGGTCCTGTCCAGTCATTCAGGGTTATTGGCGAAAAGTAATTAATTATATATGTGATATAACAAACCAAAAGGTTCCTCTTGAACCATGGACATGTCTGTTCCACTGCACTGACTCCCCAGTGGGGAAATATAGGAGAACTGTTATTCCATTTTTTCTGAATGCGGCAAAGGCGAATATATCCAGATCATGGAGATGCGTATCAGAACCAGATATTCGCACTTGGTTTAAAATTATTGGTCATTATAGCGAAATGGAGGAACTCACAGCTGTGTTAAAAAAACTCAGGCCCCTCTCATAAGGGAATATGGGCTAATTGGAATAAATTTAAAAACTCCCAGAGATATGTGGAAATTATGCTGAGCTAAATCTGCGGAAAACATAAAAAAGCTAAGGTTTTGATTCTAGAGTAAGAAAATAGAAGGGCAGAGCGGCATTGAGTAGCGCATTACTGAAGATATATTTGATTATCACTTTCATTCAGAAATAGAAACAAACTCCTGAGATTCTTCGTAAGAATTTGATTGGTGATTTAAGTAGCCTTTGGCTGAAATGTTGTCTATCAGTATTCAAGCGTGTTTGCTCTGGGGGAGATTACTGGCGTGGACTAATGCATTGCTCACTGCCAAAAGTTATTTGTCATTTGATGACAGGTGGGTCAGACGTGAAGGCCATTTCCCTTGCTTGAAATACTCTCCACAATGGGACCCCGCAAACCCAATTGTTGGCATCTGTTGTGATAGTTACCTGTGCCGCAAAGGCCCAAGGCCGACCTTTGTTCGAGTTGTGAACTGTTGTCCGCCACTGAACAGAGTTTCTAGCAGACCTGGAAAGGTGCCTCTAGGTGCTTTGGGTCCCTCTCCCAGACTCCTAGTACAAGATCTACCTGAAGAGGTCTGGAATGAGCTTGCACCTAAATTGCTCCTGGGATGGTTGCTGTCATGGATCCTAAGAGTGTCATTGCCTCTCTTATGGATACCTGTTCTGAACTTCTTACCAGAACTGGTGGGGAAGAGGTTTTCTGAGTTTTCTCTATTGGGAGAAATGTACGTTTTAGAGTAGAGTCCAGTACATAACCCAGGTGGAGAATGGACTGGCTCAGTTGAAGATATGACTTTTCCCAATTTATAATCCAGCCTAGTTTTTGTAAAAATTCTGTGAATAGGTGTAAATTTTCTGTTACTTTGTGAGGTGAGTGAGCAAACAGCAGGAAGACATCTAAATATGGTATTATGCCTATTTCTTGGTTCCTGACGGAGGCCATTGGTTCTGCCATGATCTTAGTAAACATACTGGGGGCTGGGGACAATACTGGGGACTACCATTCGGGCTGAAGCCAGCCTGAATGGTAGTGCTTTGTATTGAAAGTGATGTACGGAGTTCCCCAGTTTGAAGGCGAATCGTAGCAGGTTCTGATTTCCTGGGTGAATAGGAACATGGAGGTAGGCATCTCTTATATCCAGCGATACCATGAATACATTCGGAGGAAGAATATTCTTTACAAAAACAGCCACAAAAACAGCCGGACGGGAGCCTTCTAGGTGCAGGTGGGCATTTTAAAACGTCCTTTCCCACACGCACGAGCAGGAAAACTGCTGAAATTTCAAAGCAGTTAAAATGCAGCACCGCCTAACTGGGCGGGTAAAAATGCTTGATTAAGAGGGGAGCCTTGCTGTTATTACTATTTACAGCAGGAAGGCTTACTATGCCCTGTCAGGCTCACAGCTGCATACATCACAAGCAGCACCTCTTGATGGGACGGGTAAGAGCATTTGACTCCGGGGAGCCTCTCTGCCATTTCTGCACATGGCAGGGCTGACTTGCAGCACGCTTTGAGGGTCTAATAAAGAATAAACAAACTGCAGGCAATTTTAGAAAATGTAAAAAGTGAGCAACTTTTCTGCAGATTTTGGCCCCAATGGCTTCAATGAAAACACGTTACACAAGCGGTTTCACACATTTATTCATGCATTTGTTTAGAAAGAGCCAGCCTTCTTCTGCAGAATATACTGTGGAAAGAAATGGAGGACAGCACAAGCTGAAAACACATGGCAAAATGCTTGGAAAAACACTTAACAAACGCATGCCAATGTGCGTAAAAACACTAGAAAACGCTTAGAAAAACCTGCCTGAATAAACGCCTGAAACACTGACACTTAGTTGGGAAGGGAGACTAATTGTGGCCAATCAATAATTTTATTATACAGCATGATAAGCATAGCTTGATCCCGCCCACCTGCCTGGGCTGTGCAGAGCTGAGAATAAACAAGAGGGTCAGGTGATCTGGTAGAAAACCAAACAATAAAAGTATTTAGGTGCATCTTTTTATACAGTGCTTGCTAGTTTGATTTGTAAGTAAGTTCCCTATCTAGATTTGTGAAAACACCACTTAGGGTTACAACTGCTTTAAATGCCTTACTAAATACCTATCGAATTATTGTCACAAATGATGCATCACTTTAACCACTTGCCGTCCACCCGTTGTAAAAAAACGGACGGACGGCACTGCTGCATTGGCGGGTTGCCGTCTACAGACGGCATTTTTTTTCTACTCGCACACACCCCCCCGCGCGGCCGCCGACGGTTTTTTGCCCCCCCCCCCTGACCCCTCACCTGCAATCCCGGGATCCGCTGCCCCATCTGCGGCTCGGAGGGCGTCAGGAGGAAGAGGACGGGAGATCAGCTCCTTGCTGATCTCCCTCCGGGCTGTCAGGAGTCAGGAGAAGTTGGCTCGGTGGAGAGATGGAGTGATAACAAACACTCTGTGGGTCCTGGGTTCGTGTTGGCGACGCGTTTCGAAGGCGATACCTTCTTTTTCAAGCCGATGTGTCAGAGTTGATCGAGACCTGTTTGTTATCACTCCATCTCTCCACCGAGCCAACTTCTCCTGACTCTTGGGCTCCGCCCCATCTGCCTCTTCACACCGTCATCGGAAGCCGACAGTCTGAGGACACAGACTCGCCGGACTAATAGGAGGACCCAGCGTTCATCCACATCCGCCTCCACTCCGGATCCTCACCTCGCTTCCAGCAGTCACTTCAGGGGGCCATCACAACACTACAGCATCCACACTACCCTCCAGCACTGCGTCTCTCCCCAGCGCCGGACACCGCGGACGTCCAGCTGGACCACCACGCCAGCAGAGGACCATCCTGCAGCTTCCCACATGAGCCCACATCCGTCGTTGAGAGCCAGCTTTCACTTTCCTCGCGGTGAGTTACTTAATCTCTCCTTTTTGTGCTCACCTTCCTCACCTTACCTTCCTGTGTTCATTTGTGTCGCACCGATGGAAGGGGGTTTAACACCGCGGATGTCAACTGGTTAAAGAGAGAAAAAAAAAAAAAAAGACCAAACTGAAGTAATGTGTCTAAATGATAAAAAGGAATGAATGTATCAATTAAAAAAACTAGAATGTTTTATCTAAGTTTTTATTAACGGAAATTAGTGAAAGACAGCATTACTTATTTACATCCAGCAGATAAAATCACAAAGACAATATTGTTTAGGTGATTTACCTTTGTTAAAAGCAGGCAGCTTTAGGGGGATACTAATAATCCCAACAAGATCTTCTGTAGGCACAAGTGATCGGAGGATGGCGCGTATTCGTATAGCTTCACCTTTACCAGCCTGGATCAACTATGGGCACAACGGGAATCCAGCATTTAACAAAAGTTCACACAGGTGCTTTCATTGCTTACAGTACTTATAATTAAAAATCCATTAAGTAAAGCAGTAATTGCAGCATGAGTTACTGTTAATGCTTTGTCTCTGCATGCTATAAAATGTTAGCTGGTTATGTACTGTACTCTGTTTATATTTATATAAATTAGAATTTCCCAATAAACAAAAATGGGTTTACAGCTCAAAGTAAATTACACTAAACTAATTATAAAAGGTTTACTTAAGGTGTAAAAGAACAATTTAAATATACTAAAGATACAAGTTTTTTCTATGCATTACTGCAAAATGTTTGGCGTTAAACCACTGCATTAATCATTGGTAACATGGTACAATACTGTACTACTTTTAAGAATTACATAATTGTTGCACAGTCATTCATACAGCTGATGTACACATGACACAATTTGTATTTTATCTAACATCTTTGAACATGTAGAAGCTGTAAATTCTCTATACCTGATTAATTATTACCTGTGTAATTATTTCTATGTTTTTATTGTTACTTACATGTGGCTCTGGTGCACAACGCCCCAGCAAGTCTATGAGTGCAGAATAAAAGGACATTATAGCATTTCCCATGTGTACAATCTCTTCTTCTTCATCTTCTTCGACCCTGAATACAAATAAGAATACTGTGTTAATGATGATGTTAGTTATTCCGGTTATTTCCAGTCTGTGGTTGAAATGTTTATCATCTGAATCCAGTTGATGTGATAATATGTAACTACAAGCCCTAGCACAGTGTATCAATCTGTCTACTATGGCAGGACTACACATGTCAACAAGTCTGTTAGGCCCTACCATAGCCCTCTGCTGTTAAAGTATGACAAGCAGTCCCATGGTGCCTACACACAAAGCAACTGTAAATAAATCTAATCCTAAACATCCTGTTTCAGTTTTTCTACCCATGTATGGTCCATTGATGCTTTAAATTTAAACCCTTTCCTGCTGCGGTCCTGGCAGACAGTGGGTATCCATAATGGCAAAAGTCCAAGAATGATAACACCCATAACCAGTCTCCCAAGTGGCACTGGAATGGCATTAAGAAACACAGATCTCAGAGATACGAGTCTCTGAAGGGGCCTAATCCCAAGTTTCTGAGGAATATGCATTTTTACTAAGAAACATAACAAGAAAGGACTATAAAAAATGCAGGAAAACAATGCAAAGAATGTGGAATTATTATTATTATTATTATTTTTGTAGTCTTTCATTGAATAAAAAATCTTCAACCTTAAACATCGAAAAACCTTTAGTATTTCTTCCAGATGCTATTGGATGAATAGTTATGGAACATTTGCCAAAATCCAAAGGTTTCAGAGACACTCTGGTTTATCAAGGCATGTAATAGATCTTGTTATACCATATTGCTACGTTCTGCATATAGATTATTTTACAGTTTCTAGCCACCTTAAGGATGATAAAAATGCCACAATCTGAAGAAATTCTAACCAGAATAGCAATGATACATACTGTATGTTTGAATAAGAAATAATTAAAGACTTTGCACTCACACTTCCCTCTGATAGCCCTGAGAAGGAAGATCCAGAGCTGGGTTCTCAGAGATGTTAATAGCCTCCTGCATAGCTGCCAGCAAACCATTTCCCCCTTCTCCTCTAAGAGAAGGCCCAAAACACTCTGGTCGACGGATTAATAGCTTCACCACCACACTGGCATTTTCTTCAACACTCTCACCTGGAAAACAAGTGAAACAAAGCAGTCAATGGTTACCAGCCTGAATCTCATGGGGTTTGCAGTATCATAACATCAGAAGCACATTTACATACAAGTGTATTTCCCTAAGGATGAAATATTCAGACTTCAGGCGATAATTGGAAAGAGATTGCAGGGAAACTGACTAGATAAATGATCACAGCATGTTTAATTTAAAAGCAATCTATACATCTATATGTTTCCTGATGCTATAAAACACAAGGTTATAGGTTGGACTTGATGGACTAATGTCTTTATTCAACCTCAAATACTATGTAACTATGTAACTATGTAACAAAGGTGTCAGGCAGCCTGTGTTCCTGGCAGCAGCCCTGTCTTAATCAGGTGTGGGCTAAGAAATCCTGACACTGTGTTTAGCAACTAGTCTTACTGGCTGCAGCTTTAGTATAGTGAGCTGTGGCCAAATGAATCTGGTCACATGCCTGCCTCCAGCTCTGGGATTGGCCTTGTCTCAGGTGGTGCCTTATTTAAGCATCACAAGCCCAGGCCTCGATAGTTCTGTCTGCACAAGCCTGTATTCAGCCTCTGAATATCTTGTCCTTGGAATACTCTGTCTGTTGCTGACCTCAGCCTGACCGTGGAATACTCTCTGCCTGCTGCCAATCCTGACCTTTGCCTGTCCCTGGAACATTCTCTGTCTGCTGCCAGTCCTGACCTCAACTTGTCCTTGGAAAACAGTCTTCTCGTGTCCTTCTTCACCAGCCAATACCCCATACCTTCTTTGTACCTGGAGCCTGACTTATTCAGTCAGAAAATATAGTTTAAATTATTTGGGGATCTAAGTACTGGTAGGCAAACTTGCCTTAAGGGAATGGTGGCTAAAATACCCCCACTATTCCACAATTTTCCCAAGAAATTTAGAACAGAATTCTGGACTAAGAAAATAATTGAAAATGAAAGAGGAACCTCTGATTATAACAAATATAGTGTGAATGATAGAATATATGATTTACCGTAAAAAACATTTATTGGAGTACACTAAGTGACACAGGATAAAATAATTCAGGTACATTGGGATTATGTAGTTGCTTTCAGGAGATTGTACACTGCCAAACATTGCTGTAAGACATCTTAGTATAACCCCTTTGGCAACTCAAAAATTCTACTTTCTTATTGGTACATAAAAGGGACACATGATAAAGTAATTCAGACACACTAAGATGTCAAAGAGCAACCATGATGATCAACCATGATACCAGCCATTTGAGGGTTTTACAGTTCGGCTGAGGGCTGAAAAGAAAAATCACACCGGCATCCTTGACAGTTTTTAGAATAGAAACAGTAAAAGGCAAAGTCCACCTAATAAATACACAATTCTTCATAAAAGAAAAAAAATGTGCATTTAATATTTGTTGCTTTGGAACCAGTAAAGCATTACAAACACAATCAGTGGATTATGGTTGCAATGCTCTCGGTTCTCCAGAATAAATGACTATGAGTGTGTTGATGTCTTTTTTTTCCATTGTGAACTACAAGTCCCTCTGCCACAGTGTCTGCTAGGACTGGTAGTTTCTCCATTCCTAGATCCTGTGTTAGTGGAGCCACACACAGCCACAACAAATTAGAAGAACCCCATTAGATTCAGGTAAATGGGGGAGGGGGAATGGAACAACCTGAAAATGGGTGTAACATGAAACATTGTCAAAAAAGTAAAGTTAGCCTTTAAGTTGGTGGGTACAGTTCTGCTTTAAAGAACATGTGAAGCAAAGAGCAGGTGGAAGTCTTGCAAATTTGAGAAACAGATGACTGATGCTGAAAGGCCCAAGAAGCACTAACTGATCTAGTGGTGTGCACTTTCAAAGTGGAACCTTGCTGTTAAGTCTATAGCCTTGAATGATGAGCTGCCAAATCCACCTGGAGATAGTGGAAGGAATAACAAACAAAGAGTCTGACTGTCTAAAGGAAGCTGCATGTATCACATCCAGGCAATGAAGGGAAATCTCCTTCCAATGTTGTGGAGCAGGACATAGAAATAGAACAATGTCCTGGTTAAGGTGAAAGAAAGAAACCATCTTGGTAAGAAAAGGGTCATTTGGTCTCAAGACAACCTTGTCTCTGCGTAGCATGAGAAAGGTTTCTTTACAGGTTAGGGCCACCAATTCAGAAACTCGCCTTGCAGAGAGGATGGCACAGAGGAAGGCAACCTTGCTTTGAGTAAGAGTAGACAGAGGAATATCACCGATCAGTTTAAAGGGTGGCTTCCTAAGAGCCAAAAAATGCAGGTTGAGATCCCTCGGTTTCACCGGAGAAGGTAAAGGGGGAATATTGTGAGCAACACCCTGTATGAAGGCTTTCATCAAGGATTGAGAGACAAGCTGTCTTTGAGAAAGGATCGCTATGGCTGAGATGTGACGTTTGATGGTACTCAAGGCCAAATGTGGATCTAGACCTGACTGGAGAAAAGACAGGATTCGTTCCAGGGAGTACTTTCTAGAATGAAATTTCCTTGCCTTGCATCATCAGCCAAGCTGCTAAAATCAGTGACCGAACATTAATGTGGTGAACTGGTTCAGAGAATTCCTATTGCCGGGCGTGTAGTTTTTCTCTACGTTCAGCCCTGCTTCAGCCCTATTGTCATTCTAATAATAATTAAAAATAAAAATAATAACAATTTTAAAAATAAAAAGGTGATAAAGTAAAAAAATAATAAAACAAATGAATTAAAAATAAAGTAAATGATAATAAGACAGATTAAAATTTTACAAAGTAAAAAAAATAAAGTAAATAAAAATTAAAACCAACCCGTCTGGTCACATCATCTGTATGCATCTGCAATAAACACATGCATAAGGCATTGTGTGTGTGCGCTGAGTGCTGCCCCCATTCCACTGTGTGACATATTGTTAGCTGGGCAGCAGCACTCTCTAACACACACAATGTGCATTCAAGCATAAAATTCAAAGTAATTTGGGAAAATGGAATTAACCACTCAAATCTGGCGCCCTCTCCCTTCCTGCTATACTTACCTTTTGGCGAACAGTCTTTCACGTCCGCCAGTACGGGTGTACTATTTGCACCCCATACTGCCGTCCAGTGCTGCCCTGTGCCATGTATTCTGAATTTCGCTCGCAGACTGCGAGCACTCGTTGGTCAGTGCGGTCACCTGACAGTGCTGACCAATGAGAAGCACTGCTTAGCACTGTTAGGACAAGTAGATTGTCATGAGGGACAAGTAGATCAGGACCCCTCTTTAGTCATTGGACAAGTAGTTTAAAAAAAAATATTTCCACACCCCCGTGATCCTTGTAAAAGAAGATGTGGACAATTTGGAAGGGTCCACAGAAAGTCTGCCAGGAGTCTAATGTGGTCTGAGTACCATGTCTGCGTGAGCCACTTTGCTGCATATGATGATCACCAGCATGCCCTCCATTTTTATGGACGTGGAAGGAGTTTCAGAAACGGATATGAATATATCAGGTTGAACTGATCCCACAGAGTCACCAGAGCATACACTGGAAGCCAGGAATCCCCACCAGTGATAAAGGTCTTAAAACACCTCATTGTGAAGAAATCATATGACAGTCCCAATGCTGATCAGTGAGGAAGTCTGTCTGCCAATTTTACATGTCTGGGATGTTTATAGTGGTCAGGGCTGGGAAGTGAAGTTCTGCCCAAGCCAGAATCTGATTGGCTCCCTTTTGAACTGGTAGACTTGTGTTTCCTCCCTGATGGTTGATAAAAGTCACTGTTGTGATGTTGCCCAACTGTGGTTGGATGACCTTGCAGTTGAAAAGTCCAGCACTGTAAGGATATCCGATAAGCTCTGAGTTACAGAAAATTGATTGGGAGACTAGCTTATTCCAGCGACCAAGTCACTTGCACCGAAAGGGTGTCCGGGACTCCTCCCTGACCCAACAGGCTAGCATCCATCGTGAGAACATTTGCAACCATTGGGAGGGAGGATTTCCCCGGTTACAGAGCTGAACTCACCACCCACCTAGCCAAGCTCGGTTTTGAGGGTCAGGCACATGTGATGGTCCAGAGATTGAGCCTTCTTGTCCCACGCTGACAGAATGTTGAGTTGTAATGGTCTGACATGAAATTGGCATATGGAAATGGTTCAAAAGAAGCAACCATTAAGCGCCGGAACCCTTTGTTAAAGCAGATGGTTAGTTGGCTTCTGAATTGTAGTGTCTGAATATGGGAGCAGAGAGTTTACAGTTTTTCCTATGGAAGAAATAGCCATGGACCAAGAAGTATCCGGGAAAAGCCCAAGATACTTCAAGCGATGTGTTGGTTCCAGCACTGACTTCTTGTAGTTAAGGATCCATCCAGCAGTTTGCTGGACATTGACAGAGTCTGTGCTTACTGTTCCCTCAGTAGTAGGTCGTCCAGGTATCCCACCATGGAAGTGACCCGAGAGTGAGGCAGAGCAAGTACAATGGATAGCACCTTGGTAAAAACACAAGGTGCAGTGGATAAATTAAAGGAAAGGGCAACAAATTGGTAATGTTGAGTGCCCATCGCAAAGCAAAGTGCAGAAAGCTTGGCGATGGGGATATGCAAGTAGGCACCTTTGATTACCACAGAGGCCAGAAAGTCCACCATATAGAGGAAAGCAGTAGATGTCATGCCAAATTTTCGTACCCGAAGGAAGATGTTGAAAATCTTTAGATCCAGAATGGGGCAAATGCCCCTTTTGCTTTCGGAACAGTTAAAAGATTTGAGCAAAGAATCCTAGAACCTTTATTTTTCCAGAAAAGTGGCTATGACCTCTTAAGAAAGCAGCTCCCCAAGTGTGGACATCCACTAGTCTACGTGGGGATGTTGGCAAGTTTGATGTTAATGCAGAGTTCACATTTCTATCTTGTAGCTCTTAGATACCCCATTCTGGACCCAAATGTCTGGAATGTCCTGAGGCCAGATGGCCGCAAAGCTCAAGAGACATCCCCTACTCTGAAAAGAGGGGGTGTCCCCATGGGAGGACTTGCTCATGCATTTGGAGATTTTGGGGGTCCAGGATTTTTGGCAAAACTGAGTCCCAAGTCATGCCTTGGACTTCGAGATCTGGGAGAAACCAAATGAACTTTTTACCCTTTGAGGTATAGGGTTTCCCTGACTGAGGCTTAGCTTTCTTTTTCTGGGGCACCTTTCCACAGTTAGGTCCTTGATTACGTTGTCCAGGGATTCGCCAAAGAGACATTCCCCATTATAGGGCATATGCAATAGGCATTTTTTGCACTAAAGTTCTGCAGTCCAACATTAGAGCTAATGGGTCTTCTGCATGTTTACTGAAAGGAGACTAATTTTGGACATTAGGTGTACAATATTCACTAACTGATCAACAAAGTAGAGTAGGGCCACATTCATGAGTACCAGCTGATGGTGGGCAGATGGATCTGTGAGAACAGATTCATGATCCTGACACATATGCTTTGACCAGGTACCTACGGTCTGGTTGCAGGGCAGGGCCTGTGAGGGAGAATAATGCTTTGGAAATAGCTTCTAGCCTTTTATACACAGGATTTTGAAACACTAGGATGTCCTCTACAGCAGTGGTCCCCAACCCCCGGGCTGCGGACCGGTCCGTGGATCAAATGGTACCGGGCCGCCCAAGGAACATTAAATTATTTCCATTTTATTTACTGTGGTGTATTTCTCTCGGGTTTGTCCGACTTTCCAGGACGAGAGGTTAACCGGGAGCTGAGAGACGTCACCTAAAGCCGCACCAATACCGTGCATGCGCAAAATATCGTGATGTCTGGAGCTGAGCAGCTGCAAGCGGCAGTGGCGTTTTAGCTTTGGTAAAGAGAAGGTGTGTATCGATCTTCTCTCTGTTCACCGGTACTTTCTCATGTTTAACAGTGCTTGGTGTACGTGTATATTGTGTTTGCTCAAATTTATCCCACAAATTAGCAAAAATGAGTATTACCCCCAGATGGAACCGTCTCGTTGCAAAGAAACAAGCTCAGGGTTCTCATTGATTTAGCGTTCTAGTGAGTTAAAATGTTAAATCACTTTATATTCATTTTTTGGTGTAACTGTATTTTATTTTGAAGGCATGTTTAAATACAATTAAATTAAAATTATTAAATCAAAACAATCTGAAATATAAACAATCAAGGCCCCCCCCCCTCCCCCCAGCGGGCCGCGGTAAAATTATCAAACGTTGACCGGTCCGCGGCGATAAAAAGGTTGGGGAGCACTGCTCTACAGGGACAGTCAAAGCCTTGCTAAGACATGAAATTACCATATCCACTGTGGAGACTGTTCACTTTTTAAGGAACCGTTCTTCAGTAGAATGTTGCTGTACAAATTGTTTTGGGAATTATTTTTTTTGGGATAATGGCAGTCACTATATAAAACAGGTTGTAATTGTAAGTTTACAGGAAAAGCTTTAACAGGCTGGGGGCTTTTAGGAGAACCCAGGCTGGTGACCTAAGATAAGGTTGATGCAGGTTGTTCCAGGTCTAGGAATATGCACCCGGCTTCAATAAGGACCAAAATGGCATTTGCACATTTTGGAGTTATGCCAACAGACTGAGACTCCTCATATAACAAATCATTAAACACAAATAAAGTACGCTTCTCAGAGATGGGCTCTGGAGTCCATGGGTGGGGGAGAGGGCGTGGGTGCAAGCTTGCAGCCCCTGCATTCTGAATCAACTAATAAAGCTGACATTTTCCCCATAATCTCAGACATAGTAGCAGCAAATCCCTCCCTGGGTAATACAGAGGAGAGAGCCATTACAGATGGAGTTTAGGAAAGCTCTGAGAAGTATTGCAACTCAGACAGAGGACAGTGGTCTTGGTTATCTGTTTCAATTCCTTTTGGAGGTACACTGCAAGCCCCGTAGGACTGTTGATCTTGTGCCTATGATCAGCCATAATAAGTAAGCAAGTGAGGGATTTCCCACAGCAACTGAAAAATCCTGCTAGAAGAAATAAAAATCTAGATAAAAAGCATTACAAGTAAGAAAGGATTTGCTTCTCTCCTAAGGAGAGAATATGGCCATTTTACTAAGGGCACTAGCAAGAATGTGAAGCATTATGGGAGTGGGAGGGGTTATACTAGACTGTCTTATAGATTTGTTTGCCAGTGTCCAATCTTCTGAAGCCAGCTACATAACCTAAATCTATCTATATTACTTCTTGTGTCTTCCTGTGTCCCTTAATGTGCAATGCAAAAAAATGTAATACTATCTAATCTATTGAAACATTGCTTTCTAGTGCTACTCTACAAACTGGCACTGTTTCAAATAACACTGACAGGGAGGGGAGATCCTAGTAAGCACTTTACAAAGAATGATGTGCTGGGACAACAAATCCCAACATTCCCAGGGGAAGATTCAGAGCCAGGCACTATTATTTGACAGACACCTGTTGACATCAGTCATAGAGGTCAAGGAGTCTTGACCCTAATCCTTAAAGAGCCTATGACATAAGAAAGGCAAACCTGGCTATGCTTTTGTGGTGTCATCAGCCTGGCAAATCCTAGCAGTTACAACTAAAAACGAGTATTGGATGGGCAAATAACAGAAAGAAAAATAGGATTTTGTTCTTACCGTAAAAATATTTTCTCAGAGTCCATTGAAGGACACAATTCTGAAGAATTCAGAGACATAGGGTTATGCTGTTGCCTCTAGGGAAAATGGACGCTAGGCAAACAAATTAAAAGTCTGTCACTCTAAGGACATAACCCTTTCCCCCCTCACACCTGCCAGCTGTAGTAGGCAGTACCAATTAACTTGAGGGGAGGGAGCTGTGCCCCTAAATGGGCTCAGAGAAAAGGATTTTATGGTAAGAACAAAATCCTATTTTCTCTATCCTCCATTGAGGGACACAGCTCAAAAATATTCTGAGATGTAGGGACATTCAAAAGCAGTCCAAACAGAGGGGTGGGCACCACAACAACTAAAGAACTACCTCAATAAAAAAAAATAACTTTAAAAGTATACTTAAACAGCTGCCTGAAAAAGTTTTCTGACAAAACTGGCATCAGAAGAGACAGAAACATCAACATTTTAAAACTTTGCAAAAGAGTGAACAGAAGACCAATTTGCAGCCTTGCAATTTTGAATAACAGAAGCTTGATTTTGAAATGCCCAAGTAGTACTAGCTGCCCTAGTAGAATAAGCAGAAACAGTTAAAGGTGGTACCCTGTCCCGCAACTCATAAGTTTGAAAGACAAGCTGACAAATCAACTCAGCAATAGTGGATCTAGAAGCTGGACAACCTCTTCTAGACCTTTCTGGAAGAACAAATGAAGAGTCCAAACGTTGAAAGGAAGCTGTGGCAGAGAGATAAAAACAGAAAACCTGTACGGCATCCAAAATGATGAAGATAAATATCCTTAGGATGAACAGCAGCTGGACAAAGTGAAGGTAAAGCAATGTATTAATTTAAATGAAAAGCTTACACTACCTTGGGTAAAAAGGAAACCTGCGGTCTCAAAACAACCTTGTCCCTATGAAGAACCAAATAGGGTTCTGTACAAGACAAAGCAGACAACTCGGACAACCCTTTAGCTGAGATAATGTCCACAAGAAGAGCAACCTTTTGGATAACTGAGACATATTTGTCTCATACCGGTTCAAAAAGAGGTTCTGTAAAACAGGTAAAACCAAGTCCAAGGCCCACAGAGAAAAAGAAGACCTAACAGGAGGATCTACACAAGTAGCTCCCTGAATAAAAGTAAGAATTAAGGAATTAGAAGCAAGAGGAAGTTGAAAAAGGACCGACAAGGCAGATGTCTGACCCTTTATGATACTTAGAGCTACATGTTGATCTATCCCAAGATGAATAAAGGACACAATTTGCAATATAGAAGAGCATGTTTAGAAATCTATGAGCCGTGTAAAAATTTAGCCTTACAAATAGTCAGAATAACAGAATCTGAAATGTCTTTGTCTTTCAACACTGGGATTTCAACAGCCAGGCCGTTGAAAAGCTTAACCCATGCAGTGAAGCTGCCCCTGCACTGCAAGGGTTAAGTGCTTGTTGTACCCAGGGAGCTAAAATAACAGAGATATACGCACACGAACAACAATCCCTGCTTGCTCCTAGATCGGTCCCCACAGCCTTGCTACCCCTCTAGGAGCCAAAAGGGATTGCGGTTCAGGTGACTATATGGTATTTTAGCTCCCTAGGCAAAAGAAGCACTTAACCCCTGCAGTGTGGGGGTAGCCCCACTAAAAGGGTTAAGATTTTATTTTCCCGGAGTTCTTCTTTAAAGCCAGCGACCAAGAAGCAAGGTGAAAGATGGGGCTCTGTGATAACAAATCTGGCCAATCTGGAAGAAGCCAGAGATCATCTACCAACAGATAAACCAATTATACATTCCACACACTGCAAGGCCAATCTGGAGTGACAAGAATGACTGGAATTCCTTTGTGTACTATTCTGTGAAGCATTCAATACAACAGCATTAGTGGAGGAAAAACATACTTTAGTGTATAATGGTCCCATGGAGCTACTAAGGCATCCACCGCATCTGCCGTTAGATCCCTTGCGTAAATCCTTCCACCTTCTTGTTGTGATGAGAAGCCAGGGCATTCCCCAGCGGTGATAGAGTTGCTGAAACACCTCTGGATGGAGAGACCATTCACCTGGATCTAGACGTTGTCTGCTGAGAAAGTCCACCTGCCGGTTTTCTACTCACTGGAATCTGAAGTTCAGCCCAATCCAAGATCAATTGTACTTCTGTAAAGGGCTTGTTCACATCAAATCCGGACCAGATCTGCATGAGTTTCTGCATATGCAGTGTAGTGTGCTTTGACGTGTTTTTGCCAAGTTTTTGCCAGGTTCTGGTCAGTTTTTCTTTTTAGCCTAAAATAGGCTTTCATGTGTAGTCCAGTGCATTCCAGGGTGTCTGCTTGTGTTTTGGTGCGTTCCAGAGCAGAAAAAATAGGGCATGCTGCCGTTTTTCTACATGCTCTGGACCTGAACGCGCCGCCTGTCCTGTACTTAAAGATTTTGTCCAAGTAGCCAAAGTCTGGGAAAATATGGCTGTAGCCAATAGTCAAATAACTAAACCAGATTTGTTTTTTTTAAAACATCAACCAGAAAAGGAAAGAGTGACTAGGAACCAGAAATTGCTTGTCTGAATTTTCCCAATTCTTATATAAAAACAAATGTGAGCCTAGACTAGAAACTCATGGCCCTGACCAGTGTGAGGAAAAAAAAATATGAGGTACCGCAGCTCCCTGCTGCAGAGAGCAGAATATTTAAATAATGGCTGTGTTATAATAAAAAATAGGATATCTGTGTTCTCCCCAATAAGCTGCATGAAATTGAGGGCAAATAAGAAACAAAGGAAGCAGAGTCGAAACCAACTTCACCGCTGATAGAAACTCACTACACTGCTCTGAGGAAACCAGAAAACTGGACTGCACATGCTCGCACATGTGTAGTAGATAAAAACAAGTGTGTCATCAAATCAAAGTCCCAACTCTTAAAGAGACAGTGGGAAATTTAAATGAAATTATTCAACTTCCACATACAAGCATTTAGCCAAATTGGAGTCTATAACACACAGCCAAGTAAAATAAAAAGGAGGAAAAACACCCAACCTTATAAACATGAGGTAAATACATTTCTACTCACGACTCCATGGCCCTGGTTTTGACATAACAATAGGAATGCCCAGGTAACACTGCCCTGACCGTTAAATGATGAAAACAGGGACACAGAACCATTGCAGCATGAAGCATAAGTACTGAGACCAGACTGACCTGCTTCATGACAACTAGAGAAGCTTCCAGGATTTAACTTAAAGGAGAACTATGAGATGAGTGAAAATTACTCATCCTCATAGTTCGAGCCGGCATGTGACAATGGAACTGTCACACGTCGGCTCCATAGATTAGGAAGTGAGCGATCACATACCGTCGCTCGCTCACTCCTCGATCATCTCCCTGCACAGAGCAGTGACCGTCAGTCACAGCTCCCTGTAGGGATTCCCCCCTCCCCACTCCGATCCTCCAATGCTGACTGGAGGAACAGACAGGCAGGGAGCGGGTACAGCTCGATCTACCTCTAGGTAGGCAGAGCAGGATGTCACTCACGCAGCTGGGTGGATCTTGAAAGTAATGTCGGGATCCGTCCTGGCTGCGGCGCTCTCAGTATACCGGGAGCTGTAGCTCGCGATATACTGAGCTTTGGGTCACGGGAGGACACCAGTATATGTCCTCCCGTGAACCCTTAAGAGAACTATGGGGAAAAACACTTACCCCATAGTTCTCTTTTAACTGGTATGAATCTCCCAGTTTTGTTGGTTAGCTAAAGAGACTCCCAGGATTTAATCCTCCAAGAGACAGCAGCTTAACCTTACGTCTCAGAATTGTTCAGACCTGTGTCCCTAAATAGATGATGGAGAAAAGGAGATCCAACAAAAAAAGCTATAAAAGTAAACAAATTCTAACATTTACAATTGTAAACTTAATTTGTGTCTGTACTTCTGCTTTATGTGAAGGTATTGTATTCCACAGAATTATTTCATTACTTCAGTGTACTCTGCTATAAAAAAAGTAATGGTGAAAATTGTCTATTATTTTTGCAAGGGCATACTGATTAAAATACAGTTCATTTAATCTTTTCAAGCTATTGAAAACTGACCAGTAATTAATTCTAACACCACATATCAAGTATAATGAAGAAGATGACATTAGTTTGTGAATGCCAGCTCTGCATATATTAACATCTCTCACAGACTTGTTTGCTCTTCTCTTTGTCTACGTAAATCAATTAATATCTGCAATTATTCTTTATGTTGGCACTAAAAGGCCAGCTGGGCTTTTGTATGTTATTTTGATGCCTTTCTGTTAGGTGACAGAAAAAATAATCAGCAGAGCAATAATGTTGGAGTAAGAAGGAAAAACTCGTTTAAAGTTCCTGTAAAACAATAAACAGTAAAATAAATTCCAATATTTTTTTTCTAAAATGACAGTTCTCCAAGATCAGTCTAGACACATTATAACTGTTATGTGATTTTATGGTTTACATTTTATTGTGTTTCCTGCATGGTCAATATTGTAGCATTTCTAGTAGCAGCACAAATTCTCTATATTAAAGAGGTATTCCAACTTTAGCATACCTACTGTAAAATCCTGTGTATAATACACAGACACTGGCAATTGGATAGCTATGCAAGTCTTGTTTTTAAAACCATTTCTGACAAAAGTATGAAATTAAGGTCTGCCACATATATAACACCAGAAGCTAATACAATAATCTATATTTTTTTATCTCACTAGGATCACTAGTACATTTTATATAATAAATTATTGTTTCATGGGGGAATCACTACATTTAAAAATGCATTTCTTTTTATTATACTATTGTGAGTTAATTTCTAGAAAATTAAATAGGGAATAAGGCAAGAGCTTAAAAGAATAAGTAAAGCTGGTCAAGTTTCACTTAAATTACGTTTATCAACCCCCCTGTACAATTAACATGTACTGTTGTCGGCAGGTATACACTGACACTAAATATACCCACATATGTGCACAGATGTACCCTGTGTCTAAAATTTTACATCTCTGAGTATGTGTGGGTTTACTCAGTGCCTGCTTATTTGTGCTGACCACAGTATACAGGGTCGGTGTCAATGTGCAAGAACCCTTAAGTTACATAGTCTTTGAGGTTGAAAAAAGACACAGATCCATCAAGATCAACCTTTATGTGTCTGTGTGTGTAGTGCGTGCATGTGTATATATGAGCCCCTGTGTGGTTTTTAAGAGTACCTGTACCCCTGTATGTTACGGTCTCTTATGAAGGTATCTAACTGATTTTTTAATTAATCAATATTCTATGCAGATACCACTGCTTGTGGCAGAGTTACAAAATGTAACCGCTCTGACTGAAAAGAAGCCCCTACACCCTTTGTAGATAAATCTTTTCTCCACCAATTTTAGGTGTTGGCCTCTAATCCTTAATAGGGAGTTTACAGTAAAAGGTTAATTGCTGATGTTGCCATCGCCACTAAACATTTTTTACATTAAAATCATGTCCACTCTTAATCTCCTCACATCCATCATGAACAAGTTTAAATTTAGCAACCTTGTCTCATAGCTTTGACCCTCCAGCCCCTTAATTAGTTTAGTTGCCCTTCTCTGGACTCTCTCCAGCTCCAGGACATCCTTTCTGTGGATTGGTGACCAAAACTGAACCGCATACTCTAGATGAGGCCGAACCAGCGATCTATAAAGTGGCCAAAGTATTGCTTTGTCTCTACTGTACAATCCCTTTTTAATGTAAGACAGTACTCTGCTAGCATTGTTTGCTGAAGCCTGGCATCGTGTGCTGTTATTCAATCTGTGGTCAACTGTGACCCCCAAATCTTTGTCCATTTCTGACTTACCTAGTGGAGCACCAATCAATGTGTATTCTGCTTGCCTGTTTTTAACCCCAAATGCATTACTATACATTTTTCAACATTAAATTGCCATATAGTTTCCCACTCCACTATTTTATTCAGGTTCTCTTGTAATGTTATACTGTCTAAGCCCGTGTCTATTACCCTCCCATTTTTAGTATCATCTGCAAACACAGAAACATGGCTATTAACACCTTCCCCAATACCATTAACAAACAGGTTAAACAGTATTGGGCCTAGCACAGAACCCTGGGGCACGCCACTCTTGAATTTAGACCAATGTGAAAAATAACCATTTATCTATAGTCTCTGGACACGTTCCTGTAGTCAGTTCTCTATCCATGTACACCCCATTTCATCTGTGCCCATAGATTTAAGCTTGTGTTTTAGGCGTTTATGTGGTACTGTGTCAAATGCTTTTGCAAAATCCAGGTACACCGCATCCACCGGCATTCCTCCATCCCGATCTCTACTTACTTCTTCGTAGAATGTTAGTAGGTTGGTCTGACAAGAACGGTCCTTCATTAATCCAAGCTGATTATCACTTATTATACCATTGTCACAAACAAAATCTACGAAATAGTCCTTTATCATTCCCTCAAATAGTTTGCATACTATTGATGTTAGAGTGACTGGTCCGTAGTTGGCATCTTGAACCTTTTTTTAATATCAGTTGCTACCGTTGCTTTACACCAGTCACTTGGTACCCCTCCAGTCATTAAGGAGTCCTTGAAAATGAGGAATAACGGTCTCACTATAACATGGCCAAGCTCTTTAAGTACCCTGGGGTGTAGGTTATCCGGTTCTAATTATTTATTTGCATTACATTTTTCTAGTATGTGTTGAACCCCTGCTTCCGTCAACCACTACGGTATCTTACGCCCTAAGCTACTTACATTCTTCTCTCCATTAAACCCGTCTTTTTCTTGAGTGCATACAGAGGAGAAAAATGAATTAAATACCTCAGCCTTCTCCCTGTCATTTGTGATTAATCTCCCATTCTCATCTTTTATTGGGCCCACCTGCTATTTTCTTACCTTTTTACTGTTTATATATTGGCAGAATTCTGGGGGTTCGTCTTACAGACTGTGGTGATATGCTTTTCGTAATCTATTTTAGCAGCCCGGATCTCATGTTTACATATCTTATTGTATTCCTTGTAGCTCTGGAATGCCAATGCCGTCCCATCCATCTTATATATTTTTAAATGTCAGCTTCTTTTCTTTGATATGTTGTCTTACTGTTTTATTTAGCCATGGAGACTTAGCTCTCGATCTTTTTTTTTAATTTTTGTTACCCAACAGTATGCACTTGGTAATCACATTATGCAATGTATTCTTAAAACAATCCCACTTCTCATCAGTGTTCATTGATAGAAATAAGTTGTCCCATTTAGTGTCATACACTAGATAACAGCTTATCGAAGTTTGCCATTTTGAAATTTAGCTTTCATGTCAATCCAACACACTTCCCTTTTCTGTACCCAACATTAAAAGTAATCACCCTGGTAGACTCTTGGCCAATGCGCTGCGGAAACGCAGAGCCATGTCACACGTCCACAAGTTGCTCACAAGGTCGGGAGAGGAGGTCGTTAGTACCTCCAAAATAACTGACGCTTTCCGCTCATATTATGCGACCCTCTATGACCTGCCCCCTAATGACCCAACCTTGACAGACGACCTCCGCCGCAACCACATACGCGAATACCTGACTAAAGCAGGGGGCCCCGTTATATCCTCGGAGATGGCTGAGATGTTGGACAGGCCCATCACCTCACTGGAATTAGAGAGGGTGGTCAAATCCCTCCCAGGGCATAAGAGCCCTGGCCCGGATGGGTATACGAAGGCCTATTATCACAAATATCTTACGATCCTAAGCCCTCACTTTTGTAATTACCTTAACACCCTGGCCCATGGAGGGAATATCCCACGTGAGGCACTGATGGCCCACATCTCGGTCATCCCAAAGGAGGGAAAGGATACCACGCAGCCCCAGAGCTACCGCCCGATCTCCCTGATTAACGTGGACATAAAGATATTCTCTAAAATATTGGCAAACAGATTGGGACCCCTCCTATCAACCCTAGTTCACCCTGATCAAACTGGCTTTATACCACAGCGGGAAGCAAGAGACAATGCCCTTAGAGCTACTCACGTCCTACACTGGGCCCGCTCTATGTCACAACCCCCTTCCTGCCTGTTCCTCTCCTTGGACGCAGAGAAGGCACTTGACAGGGTGGACTGGGTGTTTCTGGAGGAGGTTCTGTGCCAACGGGGACTGGTGGCTGCGTTGCTGTCTTGTAACTCCTCCCTCTAAACGACACCCAATTTTATTATGTTGTTTATTAATGCAAAACTGGAAAATAAAGAATATTTTTTTTTTAAAGTAATCACCCTGTGATCACTATTACCCAATGTATCCCTAATCGCTATGTCTGCAACTAGTTCTGCATTATTTGTGATTAATAGATCTTGAATAGCATTTTTTCTGGTCAGGAACTTAAACATCTGATCCATGAAATTGTCCCACAACAGGTTTAGAAAACTGCCAGCCTTTATCGAATGAGTGGTTCCATGTGATCAATCATTGTCCAGATAATGGAAGTCACCCATTATAACATTTCCCTGTTTCCCAGCTATTTCTATTTGGGAATGTAGGTGAGCCTCCTCCTCTTCCCTTATGTTCGGGGGTTTATAACACACACCCATAATAAGGTTACAACTAGAATCAGTCTTATCCAGTTCTAGCCACAAAGACTCAACACCATCACAACTTTCTGTCATATGCTCAGTAAGATTGCTTTTCAAATACATGCATACCCGTCCCTCCTTCTACCAACCCTGTCCCTTTTGAACAGGTTGTACCCTTTTACATTAGTTGCCCAGTCATGAGAGCTGTCTAGACAAGTTTCTGTTATTCCCACTATATTAAAGTCCTCTTCATAAGTTCAAGCTCCTCTAATTTGTTTGATAGGCTTCTTGCATTCCTGTACATACATTTTAGTTTGGTGCTAGTGATTTGGGTTTTATTATTGCTCGTACCTGAATCCCAACGTATTCTTTTATCTGACCTTGGTACAGTAGATACATGACTAATCAGATTGACTGGAGTGAGTCCACTGTACCCCCTTGTATTACTGCACTCTATATTAAATGCCCCTGTCGTTACTTGCTCTATGTTTATTATCCCCATTTTTATTCCCTCCCTCATCTTTTAGTTTAAAAGCTCCCCCAGTCATTTAACCATTTTCTCCCCCAAAATTGCTGCATCTTCCCCATTTGTATGCAGCCCATCTTTGCTACAGAGCAGGTGACTGACTGAGAAGTCAGCCCAGTTCTCCATGAACCCCAAGCCCTCTTTCCGACACCAGTTCAGCAGCCACTTGTTCAGTAACCTTAATTCCCTTTGCCTCTCTTGAGTGGCTCTTGGCACTGGCAGTATCTCAGAAAATACTACCATGGAGGTCCTTTTCTTCAACCAGGTACCTAAGTCTTTGAACTCGTTTTTTAGGACACGCCACTTGCCTCCAATTTTGTCATTGGTGCTGATGTATCCCATGACAGCTCGGTCATAACCAACCCCATCCAGTAACGTGTCCATTCATTCCGCAATGTGTCGAACATGAGCCCCGGTAAGCAACAGACTGCTCGACGATCACAGTTCCGATGACAGATTACTCTGTCTGTCCTTCTGATAACAGAATCCCCAACCACCAAAATCTGTCTCTCATGTCCCCCTATTCTGCTCCCATCCTCACTGGAGCAGTCACTCCGCCTGCGGATAGGGGAAGCGTCTTGCTCCAGCAATACCACCCCTGAACTAATATCCCCAATATCCTGCAACCTGGCATATTTATTGGGGTGTATCAATTCAGGACTAGCCTCTCTCGAACTCTTCCCTCTACCCCACCTTCTAACAGTAACCCAGCTACACATCTCGGGATCCTGCTCCTCCATACCCCCCCCCTCCACCTCTATACCGCCCTCCACCAGAACCTAATGTGTCAGATCCAGACTCTTTCCCATGTTGTTTATGCTCCGCAGTGTTGCCAGTTTATTGTTTAGATCCAAAATCTGGGTTTCCAAACAAACAACTAGCTCACATCTGGCACAACAGTAATCGTCCTCGAACGCGTGTTCAAGAAACGCATACATTGAGCAAGATGTGCACCGACTTGCATAGCCAGTAATGGAAGACATTTATTTTTCTCTTTTTAAATAGTTATTTATTTATTTAGACCCAGATATAACTCAAAGTGCCCCACAATAATCAAAGTTTTCAAAGCATATGTCTATAGTGCCTGGTGACTAGGTACACCACAGTTGTTACCACAATAGTTCCCAGCAGATCACTACTAACAATGCCCAGCAGTTATTAGCAACACAGTTAGTACCACAGTAATACCCAGCTGATTATTGTTCCCAAAGCCCAGTAATTTTAGTAACACAGTCGGTACCACAGTAATTCCCAGCAGAATAATACTACATTTGCCCAGAAGTTATTAGTAACACAGTAATTCCTATCCTCACTGGAGCAGTCACTCCGCCTGCGGATAGGGGAAGCGTCTTGCTCCAGCAATACCACCCCTGAACTAATATCCCCAATATCCTGCAACCTGGCATATTTATTGGGGTGTATCAATTCAGGACTAGCCTCTCTCGAACTCTTCCCTCTACCCCACCTTCTAACAGTAACCCAGCTACACATCTCGGGATCCTGCTCCTCCATACCCCCCCCCTCCACCTCTATACCGCCCTCCACCAGAACCTAATGTGTCAGATCCAGACTCTTTCCCATGTTGTTTATGCTCCGCAGTGTTGCCAGTTTATTGTTTAGATCCAAAATCTGGGTTTCCAAACAAACAACTAGCTCACATCTGGCACAACAGTAATCGTCCTCGAACGCGTGTTCAAGAAACGCATACATTGAGCAAGATGTGCACCGACTTGCATAGCCAGTAATGGAAGACATTTATTTTTCTCTTTTTAAATAGTTATTTATTTATTTAGACCCAGATATAACTCAAAGTGCCCCACAATAATCAAAGTTTTCAAAGCATATGTCTATAGTGCCTGGTGACTAGGTACACCACAGTTGTTACCACAATAGTTCCCAGCAGATCACTACTAACAATGCCCAGCAGTTATTAGCAACACAGTTAGTACCACAGTAATACCCAGCTGATTATTGTTCCCAAAGCCCAGTAATTTTAGTAACACAGTCGGTACCACAGTAATTCCCAGCAGAATAATACTACATTTGCCCAGAAGTTATTAGTAACACAGTAATTCCCAGCATATTATAAGTGTATAGCCAGATAAGAGGGAGTGAAGGAACTGTAATTCTGCAAACAGCTACATAACAGAATACTATCTTTCTACTGTAATATTTATTGATTAGGGCATCAGTTTAAGAAAGAACATCACATTATGTATAACTATGTTGATATATGCAATATTAATTGATATAACTAGCGAATGTAAGAAAGCATCAAACATCTAGGTTACATTTACTATGTGCTAACGGACATTTTCTTCCTCTAACCCCCTTCTGCCAGACATTCCAAGACAATCATGTTTATGTTAGGATTTGGTGCAGAAAGTTTGGAGTTTAATTGATATTCTTTATTTGCTAAACTAAGCAGTTAAAGATGACAGCTTTCAGCTTTGAACAAGAAATATAATGTTAAAATCCATCACTAATTGGCTGTCTGAACAGAAATCAAGCAAAGACGAAAGTAATATGAAGGACACTTTAACAGAAAATATTTTAATAACTAAGACATCAATTGTGAGACAAACTACTCATAAGAGCCCGTAGTGATGGAAGAAAGCACTAAGACCACTGCCAAAAGCAGCACAGAAATTGATAACATTGCATCAGAATTAATGCAAATCATTGAAGAAGAATTCAAGCGATGACCTACTTATGCCAGTGAGTTTAGAAAACAAATCAATGGCCAGCATATCAGATTATAATCCAATACCAAAGAAAGGGATGCTGAAAGACTGTGCAAACTATCCCTGATATTACACACCGGCCAAATGATGTTAAGGAATTACCAAAAATGGTTTGGCATAGATGATTGTCCCTGGATGTAGGACAGATGCGTCCAGGGACAATCATCTATCATAAACTGCATGTAATTGTAGCATATACAATTACAAGCAGACACTGTGACCATGTCATTAGCTTCAATGAGTATAGTGGCCGCATCTGAACGGGGACACATGAGATTCCTGCCATAGGAATCCCAGAACACCCACTGTGAATGTGGCCTTAGGCTCCCATAAACATTTTACCTTAGCACTTACATATATACATGCTGCATGGAGGTACTTTTCCCAACATTGAATACATTTTACCTTCTCACATATTTTGAATGACATGCAGTAAGATCTTACTCCTCAATGCCTTATGTAGCATTTCCTGTTTTCTAATAGGTTATAAACTCTAAAGAGGAGGGTCTTTATGCACCTCATCTTTTATGTTCTTAACAATGGATGTATTAACACCAGAGGCGGCGCTACCATAAGGCAGCACAAGCGGCCACCTGAGGGCGCTGGTAGTGGTGGGGGTAACACCGCCCCACACACACACACAGAAGCAGCGGTATGGACAGGCTCTGAGCTTCGGTTTCTATAGTCTAAGCTCCGCCCCCAGTTCTCTCTGTTGTGTGTGCTCTCACCCCGAAGCCTGCTGGGAACCCTCACTGTGGCTGGAGCTGTCACCCGCTGTGATACTTAGATATAAGTGGATCAGCGGTATTTACATATCAATTAGCCCTGACTCATTCATATGTAAATATCACGGCTGATTAATGCGCAAATCACCGCCCCCCCATGGGCTCACAGTACTCTTGGAGTGCATGACACTCCATGTAATGAAGGAAGTACTGCCCACCATCACTGCTAAGGAATAAAAAGAAGGACATGTGATGAGCCTGAAGACTGCAGGAAAAAGGTATATTCAAGAATGTGTATGCATATATATTAGTATATAAAAAATTGTGGTGGAGGGGTATATAACTCTGTTATATTGCTGGTCAGTATGAATACCTTTGTTATATTGGTGTTCAGTGTGAATACCTTTGTTACATTGGCGGTCAGTGAGAATACCTCTGTTACATTGGTGGTCAGTGTGAATACCTTTGTCACATTGCGGGTCAGTGAGAATACCTCCATTACATTGGTGGTCAGTGAGAATACTTCCATTACATTGGTGGTCAGTTTGAATACCTTCGTTACATTGCGGGTCAGTGAGAATACCTCCATTACATTGGTGGTCAGTGAGAATACCTCCATTACATTGGTGGTCTGGCTCTTGGCACTGGCAGTATCTCAGAAAATACTACCATGGAGGTCCTTTTCTTCAACCAGGTACCTAAGTCTTTGAACTCGTTTTTTAGGACACGCCACTTGCCTCCAATTTTGTCATTGGTGCTGATGTATCCCATGACAGCTCGGTCATAACCAACCCCATCCAGTAACGTGTCCATTCATTCCGCAATGTGTCGAACATGAGCCCCGGTAAGCAACAGACTGCTCGACGATCACAGTTCCGATGACAGATTACTCTGTCTGTCCTTCTGATAACAGAATCCCCAACCACCAAAATCTGTCTCTCATGTCCCCCTATTCTGCTCCCATCCTCACTGGAGCAGTCACTCCGCCTGCGGATAGGGGAAGCGTCTTGCTCCAGCAATACCACCCCTGAACTAATATCCCCAATATCCTGCAACCTGGCATATTTATTGGGGTGTATCAATTCAGGACTAGCCTCTCTCGAACTCTTCCCTCTACCCCACCTTCTAACAGTAACCCAGCTACACATCTCGGGATCCTGCTCCTCCATACCCCCCCCCTCCACCTCTATACCGCCCTCCACCAGAACCTAATGTGTCAGATCCAGACTCTTTCCCATGTTGTTTATGCTCCGCAGTGTTGCCAGTTTATTGTTTAGATCCAAAATCTGGGTTTCCAAACAAACAACTAGCTCACATCTGGCACAACAGTAATCGTCCTCGAACGCGTGTTCAAGAAACGCATACATTGAGCAAGATGTGCACCGACTTGCATAGCCAGTAATGGAAGACATTTATTTTTCTCTTTTTAAATAGTTATTTATTTATTTAGACCCAGATATAACTCAAAGTGCCCCACAATAATCAAAGTTTTCAAAGCATATGTCTATAGTGCCTGGTGACTAGGTACACCACAGTTGTTACCACAATAGTTCCCAGCAGATCACTACTAACAATGCCCAGCAGTTATTAGCAACACAGTTAGTACCACAGTAATACCCAGCTGATTATTGTTCCCAAAGCCCAGTAATTTTAGTAACACAGTCGGTACCACAGTAATTCCCAGCAGAATAATACTACATTTGCCCAGAAGTTATTAGTAACACAGTAATTCCCAGCATATTATAAGTGTATAGCCAGATAAGAGGGAGTGAAGGAACTGTAATTCTGCAAACAGCTACATAACAGAATACTATCTTTCTACTGTAATATTTATTGATTAGGGCATCAGTTTAAGAAAGAACATCACATTATGTATAACTATGTTGATATATGCAATATTAATTGATATAACTAGCGAATGTAAGAAAGCATCAAACATCTAGGTTACATTTACTATGTGCTAACGGACATTTTCTTCCTCTAACCCCCTTCTGCCAGACATTCCAAGACAATCATGTTTATGTTAGGATTTGGTGCAGAAAGTTTGGAGTTTAATTGATATTCTTTATTTGCTAAACTAAGCAGTTAAAGATGACAGCTTTCAGCTTTGAACAAGAAATATAATGTTAAAATCCATCACTAATTGGCTGTCTGAACAGAAATCAAGCAAAGACGAAAGTAATATGAAGGACACTTTAACAGAAAATATTTTAATAACTAAGACATCAATTGTGAGACAAACTACTCATAAGAGCCCGTAGTGATGGAAGAAAGCACTAAGACCACTGCCAAAAGCAGCACAGAAATTGATAACATTGCATCAGAATTAATGCAAATCATTGAAGAAGAATTCAAGCGATGACCTACTTATGCCAGTGAGTTTAGAAAACAAATCAATGGCCAGCATATCAGATTATAATCCAATACCAAAGAAAGGGATGCTGAAAGACTGTGCAAACTATCCCTGATATTACACACCGGCCAAATGATGTTAAGGAATTACCAAAAATGGTTTGGCATAGATGATTGTCCCTGGATGTAGGACAGATGCGTCCAGGGACAATCATCTATCATAAACTGCATGTAATTGTAGCATATACAATTACAAGCAGACACTGTGACCATGTCATTAGCTTCAATGAGTATAGTGGCCGCATCTGAACGGGGACACATGAGATTCCTGCCATAGGAATCCCAGAACACCCACTGTGAATGTGGCCTTAGGCTCCCATAAACATTTTACCTTAGCACTTACATATATACATGCTGCATGGAGGTACTTTTCCCAACATTGAATACATTTTACCTTCTCACATATTTTGAATGACATGCAGTAAGATCTTACTCCTCAATGCCTTATGTAGCATTTCCTGTTTTCTAATAGGTTATAAACTCTAAAGAGGAGGGTCTTTATGCACCTCATCTTTTATGTTCTTAACAATGGATGTATTAACACCAGAGGCGGCGCTACCATAAGGCAGCACAAGCGGCCACCTGAGGGCGCTGGTAGTGGTGGGGGTAACACCGCCCCACACACACACACAGAAGCAGCGGTATGGACAGGCTCTGAGCTTCGGTTTCTATAGTCTAAGCTCCGCCCCCAGTTCTCTCTGTTGTGTGTGCTCTCACCCCGAAGCCTGCTGGGAACCCTCACTGTGGCTGGAGCTGTCACCCGCTGTGATACTTAGATATAAGTGGATCAGCGGTATTTACATATCAATTAGCCCTGACTCATTCATATGTAAATATCACGGCTGATTAATGCGCAAATCACCGCCCCCCCATGGGCTCACAGTACTCTTGGAGTGCATGACACTCCATGTAATGAAGGAAGTACTGCCCACCATCACTGCTAAGGAATAAAAAGAAGGACATGTGATGAGCCTGAAGACTGCAGGAAAAAGGTATATTCAAGAATGTGTATGCATATATATTAGTATATAAAAAATTGTGGTGGAGGGGTATATAACTCTGTTATATTGCTGGTCAGTATGAATACCTTTGTTATATTGGTGTTCAGTGTGAATACCTTTGTTACATTGGCGGTCAGTGAGAATACCTCTGTTACATTGGTGGTCAGTGTGAATACCTTTGTCACATTGCGGGTCAGTGAGAATACCTCCATTACATTGGTGGTCAGTGAGAATACTTCCATTACATTGGTGGTCAGTTTGAATACCTTCGTTACATTGCGGGTCAGTGAGAATACCTCCATTACATTGGTGGTCAGTGAGAATACCTCCATTACATTGGTGGTCAGTTTGAATACCTTCGTTACATTGCGGGTCAGTGAGAAGACCTTCATTACATTGGTGGTCAGTGAGAATACCTCCGTTACATTGGCAGTCAGTGAGAATATGTCCTTTACATTGGCAGTCAGTGAGAATAGCTCTGTTACATTGGCGGTCAGTGAGAATACCTCCGTTACATTGGCAGTCAGTGAGAATACCTCCGTTACATTGCCAGTCAGTGAGAATACCTCCGATACATTGGCAGTCAGTGAGAATACCTCCTTTACGTTGGCGGTCAGTGAGAATACCTCTGTTGTATTGCTGCTCAGTGTGAATACCTCCGTTACATTGGTGGTCAGCGAGAACACCTCCGTTACATTGGTGGTCAGTGAGAATACCTCCATTACATTGGTGGTCAGTGAGAATACCTCCATTACATTGGTGGTCAGTGAGAATACCTCCATTACATTGGTGGTCAGTGAGAATACCTCCATTACATCGGCGGTCAGTGTGAGGCCTCCTAACATTTAATTACACAGAATTTTTGCCACCATCAACCTATCAGCAGCCACAATGGATGTCGCAGGAATTAGCAGGTCACATG
>NW_017306414.1:1257829-1284044 GCF_000935625.1 Nanorana parkeri | reverse complement strand
GTTATTAATCTCACGTGCCCCACTCAATATGGCCGCCGCTTGAGTGGGGCAACTCAGATTAATAACGTGCTGGATTAGTGTGATCCTAGTTCATTTTATTACTTCATTGCTGTGCTGTATGTGTATAGGCCAATGACTTGGCTGGCGCTCGTGCAGAAAGTTTCTTGGGCAAACTCACAGGCCCAAGTGGCTCCGTCGGCTAATGAACGGAAGGGGGAGGAGTCCGGTGACATCACAGACATCAACGTCACCTGACTCCTCCCCCTTACCTTTGTTAGCCGTCACGGACATCGACGTCACCGGACTCCTTCCCCCTTCGTTAGCCGACGGAGCCACTTGGGGAAGGGGGGAGGAGTCCGGTGACGTCGATGTCCGTGACGTCACCGGATCTCCGACGGGACTCCCAGAAGCCGGCGGATCTATATATATAATATCAAATGTGTTTGTAGTGTAATTGGTCAATTCTACAATTGATGAATTTGCAAAAAAAACATGAAAAGTGAATGTGACTAGTAGGCAGAGATATTACAGAGTGGCACCAGAAGTGATGTAATACACATAACTTCCGTAGCCAGTGGTCACAGGAGAGATCATCAGCTGGGAGTGTGTTGATCTCCCTCTAATCCAAGGAAACAGCAGAGCGGGCACACTCGGTAGCACCGTACAAGCGATCCGTTGCCTGTATAGCCAATGGATCGCTTGTATATGAAACAGTCATCGCCGGCTGTTTTTAAGCAGTCGTGATCTTGGTAAAACTGCTTCAGGATGGCACCGTTTATCTAGAATAGGCGGTCCTGGAGCAGTCAAACATCAGTTTAAGGTTACTTGTTTTCTCCTGTTAGTTATGCTTTCTTTAGTGAAGATCTTTGGGGGTGCCCTTGTATTGGGATGCTCCATGGTAATAGACTTGGGGTGTCAATGTCTGTGGCTTTACTTATAGGGCTTTAGTAGATCATGGTTATTCTTTTCCCAAATGCTGGATATGTTCAGTGTGAGCTGTAACATGGACATTTTAGTTATGCTTTCTGGAGTGGTGAACTTTGTGCTGTACAGTAAACTATTTGGGGTGTCATTGCTTGTGGCATCACATATAGGGCACTAGGAGCTTATGGTCTTTTTTTTCTAAATGCTTCTGAGATAATTGGTTTGACCTGTAACATGGATATCTCAGATCCCCTATTAGTTTTGGAGTGCGGCATTACGGGATGTCTATGCATAGCTAGCGCTACCATAAGGCTGCATAGGCAGGGGTGGAAAAATGCACCTTTGCCTGTGTATGCAAAATTCCTTTCACTGGCCCTGATTAACACTGTATCCTGCAGTAGAATATGAAAGAACTATGTAAATAAATAAAGTTGAAAGCTCAGTTGCATAACTCAGCAACATATACAACTATTGTGCCAAATAAATTTAAAGCACCTTTAGTGGTAAAGTGATCAATTCTTTAGCCTAGACTATTAGCTCTGAAACTCCAGCTCTGATGGATAACAGTAAAGAATATACCTATTTAATCAAATTCGTAGAAAAAGCAGATCATATCTAGCATTTGGAAATAAACTAAATACACACTGTGATTAAGTTATATCTGGCTGCAGTTAATCTGCATATTTCCTTATTTGTTTAATCATAATACAACATTTACATAAACTGAAGAAAATCAGTGCACATGCAGAAAACTGTTTTATGCCTATTTTACTTAGGAACTGGTGTCCACACTTACAGTTTACAAAGACAGCAAAGCGTAGGAATGATAGGTAACGCTCTCCCTCTATGGGATTCCATCCAATATCTGGGTATCCTTTGGCTATTAACATTGGACAGCTCTGCAGTCCACAACCTGCCAAATATGTCACAACCTGTAAAAAAAAAAAAGACAAGTCCACAGTGTAATTATAACTATATACACTAGCAGGGAGAAATGAAAATAGGGCAAACCAGGAAAGCTTTCTAGTTATTTTCTTTCTAGTGTATATTCATCTGCTGCAATGCCTGAATCACGTCCTGCAGCTGACAGCTAAAAAATGGATGAATTCCTAACCTGGTAAAGGTTTCAGAAAAAAATACATTTAGATGTCCGGTCAACCCTTCAACCTCATACAAAGCAGATACTTCCAGTCCCAGAGGCACAGTGTTTCTAAGTATCTGCTTCATACTAATTCACTGCAATCTGCAGGGAGTGCTGAGAAGCTGTGGCTAGCTTCTTTCAACTGTTGTACTTAAATATCCCTAAAAATTCTATTTTTTCTAAGATGTAAAATAAAAGTTTTTTTTATTTTTTTTTTATTTTTATGACATATAGGAAAAATAGCTAGAAATAGCTTGCAATCATTTCTGAAGAAAGGTTATAGGAAGGCCCATCATACAAAACTGACTCTGTGACTTGAACTCACTAAAAAGCAAAGCAATTTTCATCTACTCAGATAGTATGCTTCAATGTCCACTTTCATATTTTGAATATGGACTATGTTATACATATCATAACATCACAAACTCTGGGTTAAAAAATGTTAATATATACTTACTGGCCAATTTATTGAGTATACCTTGCTAGTACCGGGTTAATTCTTCGTGGCATAGATTCAACAAGGTACTGGAAACATTCATTAGAGAGTTTGGTCAGTACTGACAATAGCAGCACCAGTTGCTGCAGATTTGTCGGTTGCACATCTATGGTGCAAATCTCCTGTTCCACCACATCCCAAAGGTGCTCTACTGAATTGAGATCTGGTGACTGTAGAGGCCCTCTGAGCACAGTGAACTCATTATGATTATGATTTTAGCTCTCTAACATGGCACATTATGCTGTTGGAATTATTATCAAGCAAAAGAGGGGTACACTGTAGTCCTAAGGGGATGGATATGGTCAGCAACAATACTCAGGTAGGCTGTGGCATTTAAACAATGCTCTATTGGTACTAAGGGGCCCAAAGTGTACCAAGAAAATAGCCCCTACACCATTAGACCGCCAGCCTGTTTCAAAAGGCGAGGTCAGCCATGGCAGTCTCCGTGTTTCTCTTAGTACAGGTTTACCTGTAAAAGGGAACTATGGGCAATCCTTTTTTGGTGTTGGTTCTCTTATGGTTCACATTTACTAATGTTCTCCTGTGACCCAAAACTAGAGTTTGAGCCAGTTGTGCCTCAGTCTGTCCTTCTAATGAGTGCTGGAGAAACAGAGAGAGGAGAGAATGGAATCCCTCGGGGACTAGTAACTGACAGTAACCGCTCTCTGCAGGGAGAGGATCGTGAACTGAGCAATCAGTTGTTCGTGATCACTTAGTACTCAATCTAAAGAGCCAACATGTGACAGCTGTAGTGTCACACGTTGGCTCTAACTAAGGGGATGAGTGCATTTCATTCTGCCCATAGGTCTCCATTAAAGATAGGTAACCTGTGGCTTTCTAGAGTCCCAAGAAGCTATGTATATTCTTAGTAAGACTAAAATGATCAGTAACTGGACATCCTCTAAGAGTTTTGCTAAAAAATCAAGGGTGTAAAATCTGCACAAAGTAACCCTCAAATCTCAAACTACTTTTAGGGGTTCCAGTTCATACTTATGCCAATTGTTTTATAAATTAATTTATTGAAATGTGTCAGTGAACTGTATATCAGCATTTACATGACATTCCCCACTCAATATGGCCGCCGCTTGAGTGGGGCAACTCAGAATAATAACGTGCTGGATTAGTGTGATCTTAGTTCATTTTATTACTTCATTGCTGTGCTGTATGTGTATAGGCCAATGACTTGGCTGGCGCTCGTGCAGAAAGTTTCTTGGGCAAACTCACAGGCCCAAGTGGCTCCGTCGGCTAATGAACGGAAGGGGGAGGAGTCCGGTGACATCACAGACATCAACGTCACCTGACTCCTCCCCCTTACCTTTGTTAGCCGTCACGGACATCGACGTCACCGGACTCCTTCCCCCTTCGTTAGCCGACGGAGCCACTTGGGGAAGGGGGGAGGAGTCCGGTGACGTCGATGTCCGTGACGTCACCGGATCTCCGACGGGACTCCCAGAAGCCGGCGGATCTATATATATAATATCAAATGTGTTTGTAGTGTAATTGGTCAATTCTACAATTGATGAATTTGCAAAAAAAACATGAAAAGTGAATGTGACTAGTAGGCAGAGATATTACAGAGTGGCACCAGAAGTGATGTAATACACATAACTTCCGTAGCCAGTGGTCACAGGAGAGATCATCAGCTGGGAGTGTGTTGATCTCCCTCTAATCCAAGGAAACAGCAGAGCGGGCACACTCGGTAGCACCGTACAAGCGATCCGTTGCCTGTATAGCCAATGGATCGCTTGTATATGAAACAGTCATCGCCGGCTGTTTTTAAGCAGTCGTGATCTTGGTAAAACTGCTTCAGGATGGCACCGTTTATCTAGAATAGGCGGTCCTGGAGCAGTCAAACATCAGTTTAAGGTTACTTGTTTTCTCCTGTTAGTTATGCTTTCTTTAGTGAAGATCTTTGGGGGTGCCCTTGTATTGGGATGCTCCATGGTAATAGACTTGGGGTGTCAATGTCTGTGGCTTTACTTATAGGGCTTTAGTAGATCATGGTTATTCTTTTCCCAAATGCTGGATATGTTCAGTGTGAGCTGTAACATGGACATTTTAGTTATGCTTTCTGGAGTGGTGAACTTTGTGCTGTACAGTAAACTATTTGGGGTGTCATTGCTTGTGGCATCACATATAGGGCACTAGGAGCTTATGGTCTTTTTTTTCTAAATGCTTCTGAGATAATTGGTTTGACCTGTAACATGGATATCTCAGATCCCCTATTAGTTTTGGAGTGCGGCATTACGGGATGTCTATGCATAGCTAGCGCTACCATAAGGCTGCATAGGCAGGGGTGGAAAAATGCACCTTTGCCTGTGTATGCAAAATTCCTTTCACTGGCCCTGATTAACACTGTATCCTGCAGTAGAATATGAAAGAACTATGTAAATAAATAAAGTTGAAAGCTCAGTTGCATAACTCAGCAACATATACAACTATTGTGCCAAATAAATTTAAAGCACCTTTAGTGGTAAAGTGATCAATTCTTTAGCCTAGACTATTAGCTCTGAAACTCCAGCTCTGATGGATAACAGTAAAGAATATACCTATTTAATCAAATTCGTAGAAAAAGCAGATCATATCTAGCATTTGGAAATAAACTAAATACACACTGTGATTAAGTTATATCTGGCTGCAGTTAATCTGCATATTTCCTTATTTGTTTAATCATAATACAACATTTACATAAACTGAAGAAAATCAGTGCACATGCAGAAAACTGTTTTATGCCTATTTTACTTAGGAACTGGTGTCCACACTTACAGTTTACAAAGACAGCAAAGCGTAGGAATGATAGGTAACGCTCTCCCTCTATGGGATTCCATCCAATATCTGGGTATCCTTTGGCTATTAACATTGGACAGCTCTGCAGTCCACAACCTGCCAAATATGTCACAACCTGTAAAAAAAAAAAAGACAAGTCCACAGTGTAATTATAACTATATACACTAGCAGGGAGAAATGAAAATAGGGCAAACCAGGAAAGCTTTCTAGTTATTTTCTTTCTAGTGTATATTCATCTGCTGCAATGCCTGAATCACGTCCTGCAGCTGACAGCTAAAAAATGGATGAATTCCTAACCTGGTAAAGGTTTCAGAAAAAAATACATTTAGATGTCCGGTCAACCCTTCAACCTCATACAAAGCAGATACTTCCAGTCCCAGAGGCACAGTGTTTCTAAGTATCTGCTTCATACTAATTCACTGCAATCTGCAGGGAGTGCTGAGAAGCTGTGGCTAGCTTCTTTCAACTGTTGTACTTAAATATCCCTAAAAATTCTATTTTTTCTAAGATGTAAAATAAAAGTTTTTTTTATTTTTTTTTTATTTTTATGACATATAGGAAAAATAGCTAGAAATAGCTTGCAATCATTTCTGAAGAAAGGTTATAGGAAGGCCCATCATACAAAACTGACTCTGTGACTTGAACTCACTAAAAAGCAAAGCAATTTTCATCTACTCAGATAGTATGCTTCAATGTCCACTTTCATATTTTGAATATGGACTATGTTATACATATCATAACATCACAAACTCTGGGTTAAAAAATGTTAATATATACTTACTGGCCAATTTATTGAGTATACCTTGCTAGTACCGGGTTAATTCTTCGTGGCATAGATTCAACAAGGTACTGGAAACATTCATTAGAGAGTTTGGTCAGTACTGACAATAGCAGCACCAGTTGCTGCAGATTTGTCGGTTGCACATCTATGGTGCAAATCTCCTGTTCCACCACATCCCAAAGGTGCTCTACTGAATTGAGATCTGGTGACTGTAGAGGCCCTCTGAGCACAGTGAACTCATTATGATTATGATTTTAGCTCTCTAACATGGCACATTATGCTGTTGGAATTATTATCAAGCAAAAGAGGGGTACACTGTAGTCCTAAGGGGATGGATATGGTCAGCAACAATACTCAGGTAGGCTGTGGCATTTAAACAATGCTCTATTGGTACTAAGGGGCCCAAAGTGTACCAAGAAAATAGCCCCTACACCATTAGACCGCCAGCCTGTTTCAAAAGGCGAGGTCAGCCATGGCAGTCTCCGTGTTTCTCTTAGTACAGGTTTACCTGTAAAAGGGAACTATGGGCAATCCTTTTTTGGTGTTGGTTCTCTTATGGTTCACATTTACTAATGTTCTCCTGTGACCCAAAACTAGAGTTTGAGCCAGTTGTGCCTCAGTCTGTCCTTCTAATGAGTGCTGGAGAAACAGAGAGAGGAGAGAATGGAATCCCTCGGGGACTAGTAACTGACAGTAACCGCTCTCTGCAGGGAGAGGATCGTGAACTGAGCAATCAGTTGTTCGTGATCACTTAGTACTCAATCTAAAGAGCCAACATGTGACAGCTGTAGTGTCACACGTTGGCTCTAACTAAGGGGATGAGTGCATTTCATTCTGCCCATAGGTCTCCATTAAAGATAGGTAACCTGTGGCTTTCTAGAGTCCCAAGAAGCTATGTATATTCTTAGTAAGACTAAAATGATCAGTAACTGGACATCCTCTAAGAGTTTTGCTAAAAAATCAAGGGTGTAAAATCTGCACAAAGTAACCCTCAAATCTCAAACTACTTTTAGGGGTTCCAGTTCATACTTATGCCAATTGTTTTATAAATTAATTTATTGAAATGTGTCAGTGAACTGTATATCAGCATTTACATGACATGGTAAACAGCAATAAAGTGGTGCACCAGAACATTGTTTTTATATAGATACACACTGAGTGATCAACAATTTGACACACATAGAAGATTCAGTCTGGACAATCATCCCAATCAAGGCACTCTGATGAAGTCTTTGGAACAAAATACAGTGGATGCTGTAGTGCTACTAGAATAAACTGGATTTTTGTACTCACTGTAAAATCCTTTTTTTTTTAAAGTTCATTGAGGAACCATTCAGAGACAACTGAGTTATACTCACACCTACAGGAGGATTGGCTGGCAAAAATAAAAAAAAGTGATTAGCCTGGTTTAACCCTTCCCACTCCCAACATACCTCCGTTTTGTAACAAGCAGTGCTGAGAGCATGATCTGTGCCCCTCAACAAACTTTCAAGAAAATGATTTAATGCTGAGAACAAAAATCTAATATTCTTTTGCATTTCTGTTGAGGGAAACATGATTCAGACAATTGGGGTGTTCAACTTAGGGATAGGCAACACAGCAAACAAAATGCCAGCAGGCCCAACAATGATAAAAGAAAAACAAACTGGGGACTACATGCAGATTATAGAGCTGCCTAAAGGACCTTATGCCCAAAGCCAGCATCAAGAGAGACCTAAAAATCCACCTGGTACAACTTAGAGAATGTGTTAACAGAACACCAGGCAGCAGCCTTGTAAATCAGGGAAACTGATTCCTGCCAAAAGCCCTTGATGCACACAGAGATCTAGTAGAGTGTGACTTGACAGGCGAAGCTGAAACCATCAGGGATGAAAAAAAGGGATTTAGTCATTTTAATGGAAGCAGTGGCTGTGAGGTAGGCACGCACAGCACAAAGTACATCCAAATAGTGAAAACAAATCTCCTTCTGATATACTGAGGCTAGCCAGAGAGACGGAAGCACAATGCTCTGTGAGGTGAAAGGCTGAAACCACTTTAGGCCTAAATGCCACATTGTCTATGTTTAAGACTAGGGCCGGACTGGCCATAGGGCAAACCGGGCACTTGCCCGGTGGGCTGGGCCGGGCCGAACACAATCAACCTGATTGTGTTCGGGCCGGCTCTGAGCAGGGCAGTGTCTACTGTGTGGTAGCGAGCAGAGCCGGCACTACCACACAGTAGACACGAGAGGGCGCTGGTGTGGGAGGCCAGAAAAACACCTCCTCCCCCAGCTCTCTCTACTATTTGCTCTTTCCGGAGCTTGCTGGTGCTGTTCCTGCAGCCTGCACTGTCCCGATACCGGCCAAGATATTAACATATGAATGGGCCGCGGTAATTTGCATATCAATAAGCCGCGACCCATTCATATATAAATATCGCGGCTCATTCATATGCAAATCGCCCCCTCCCCCCCCCTGCTAAGGAAGAGAAGACTGCAAGAACAAGGTGTGTGTATGGTCAGGGATTTACTCTCCCTGCCGCCCCAAGGCCAGATTCCACAATGCGTCCCCCTCCCCGCCAACTCCCCCCCCCATCAATGGAGAATGGCAGGGTTACTTTTAAGTTTTTTATTGTTTTTTTCCCCTTTTATTAGCACTTTTTAAATTTTTTTACTTTTTTTTATTTGTATTTATCTTGTCATTTACTTTTTTATTTTTTATAATTTTTGATCTTATTATTGTTTATTTTTTTATCATTATTTTCTCATTTATTTTTCTGAATTGAGAAAGCTGGTTGGATGGCCAGTGAAACGTCTTCAAGAAAAATACAGCAAGTCCAGTTGCCTTGACTTATTTTTTACAGATATTCTCTATAGCAAGCTTCCTATATTGTAGCAAGGCTTGTGTGTCAGCTGTTGCCCTCCGGTACTTACTAGTGGCCGGCCCTGCCCCTCGATTGCGCTTCTGTGTTTGGCTCCGCCCCCTGTTGTGAGGGGTGGGGCCTGTTGGTGGTCACGTGATTGGGCTGCTCAGTCTAAAATGCCCGGGCCTATTTTTAGTCCCAGTCCGGCCCTGTTTAAGACCAGAAAAAGCTATCTACAGTGCAAAGCTACTAGTCCAGACAAACGTGTAGAAGAGGTGATTGTGACAAGGAACACAACTTTGTAAATAAACATGAAAAGAAGAATATACATGATGGGTTCAAAGGATGGTTTCTGAAGAGCCAAGAGAACCAAATTTTAATCCCATGGAGCCAAAGGTGGGTGCACAGGCGGAGCTATATGAGAGCCTTAATCAAAGAATAGGAGGCTAGCAGTCTTTGGAATGAGGGCCAACTGTTAATTCAAACCTGGTTGTAAAAAAGTCAGGATATTTTCTGGGATGCAAAGTTTTTTCCTTTCACCAAAAAAAGTATGACTTTCTTATGCGATAGTGGATCTTGCAGGAAGTGGGCTTCCTGACTTTTAACATCTTGGGCATCACTTAGTGACAGGTGCACCAATCCTTTAAGACCTGGAAACAGCCATGCGGTTAAAGCCAACGACCGCGAAGTAGAATGGTAAACTTGTCCTTGAAAAAGAAGATCTGGTTGATCTGGAAGTGCCTACAAAGTGTATCCAAGGAGTCTGATCTGGACAGAGTACAACATATGCCTGGGCCAGTCCAGAACTAGAAGTATAACTGGAATGCCCTCCATCTCGATCCTGTGGAGCAGATGAGGAAGTAGTTTTAGGGAAGGACATGTGTAGATCAGGTTTCCACTGAGCCACCAAAGTATCCACTGCTTCTGCCAGAGGATCTCTGCACTTGCAGACAAACTTCCTTAGTTTGTTGTTGAACCTGGTTGCCAAAAGTTCCACATTCGGTGTACATTTTTCACCTAATATGTTGGACACGAATGAACTGCTACAGGATTTCTACTTTGAATTCAATTGCTGCACTAAGTGAGCTGTGCTCCACTAGGAGTTTTATATGGACTTTCTTTTCACTTAATGTTTTTGCACTTTATATTTGGGGAATTCACTGATATATTTTACACTAAAGCTTTTATTGTTCATTTTTTTTAGCACTGTATTATATTCATTTTTTCATATCTGTATCCTTAGGGATATATAGTAAATAGCGAGATTGTTATGTGTGCTTTTATGTTTTGAATAAATAAAGAACATTTTAACTGCATCCAGAATCATGTGCAAACACTCTTTTCTATGATATCCTTAGTGATATCTATACAGCAGCTAGGTTACTTATTTATGTGCAGATTTATATTTATTAGCACAAAGACATTCCATACAGAATTTTTGGGATTAAATGAACACATTTAGGGCCTTAAAGGAGAACAATTAGGTGAGTGGTTTCCACTCATCCTCATAGTTAAGAGTCGACCTGTGACAAAGAAGCTGGCAAGTGAGCAGAAACATGCACCTGCTCACTTCCCGATCATCTCCCTGCAGTGACCGGTGACTGTCAGTCACTGCTCCCCTCAGGGATTCCGACCTCCCCTCTCCTGAGTGGAGGAACGAACAGGGGAAGGGGCGGGCACAGCTGGCTCTGCCTCTAGATAGGCAGAGCCATCTGTCACTCACACAGCTGGGTGGATCTTGACAGTTTTGTCGGGATCCTTCCCAGCTGTGGCGTTCTCAGTATATTGCGGGCAATAGCCTGCGATGTACTGAGCTTTGGGTCACGTGAGGAGGTTAGTATATGTTACCTCATAGTTCTCTTTTAAGATCCAAGATGGGGTGATGGCTGCCCCCCTTATGGCTTTGGAACTATGAAAAGGTTGAAACAGAATGTCCTAAACCTTTCCAGTACAAGGACTGGGGTAAGAACATCTTGCTACACAAGACCTGCAAGGACTACATGGAAGTCTGCTAATCTGAGCAGTGACACACGAAGATTGCATAATGTGAAGTGCGGGTACTCGGGGGTGGGAGATTTCTTTCCTAGCCTGTGGCCTAGGTGTCTTCTGCTGGGGTAGATTAGTACTCTTGCCCCCAGCAACTTTATTGATGAGAGTGTCCAAGGCAGCGCTGAAGAGACATTGCCCCTCAAAGGTCATGTGTAGTACAAGTTTTTTTACATGCCTGTTCCGCAGCCTAACAATTCAACCATGAGGTCTCCTTATGTTAACTGATAGGAGACTCATTATGGTAATAAGATGGTAGATATCCACTAACCCATCTTTACAGAAGTGCAGGGCTGTTGGCATGAACTCTAATTACTCCACAAATACAAGATTAGTGTAGAGTAAATCAAGATCTCTTGCTTTTAGATTAGTTTGTTTGACAGACTAATTTCATGGCCATGGCAAGTTGCAATGCAGGGCCTACTAGCAAGAACAAGGCTTTAGAGGGTCCCAAAACCTTTATCTATAGGATCATCAAATACTGGTACACCCTCTACATGTACTGTCAGTGCTTGTTAAGGCAGGTCACTGTCAGATCAACTGTGAGAACAGCACACTTTTTGGTAAATGCTAGCTCAAATAGGTATTGAATTGCAAAATGTGTGGGAGTTGTAGTTAGTGTATCAGAAGTTTCCTGATCAGCTTACAAGACATCCGGCAATACCATGTGCAGGGGAAAACTTTTAGTAGTCTTGGGGTATCCTAGACTGGTAGTAGCTCGGTGGAAGTTACAGACTGCTCCTTTAACCTCTCTCAGTCTCTATCAGCCTGGGAGACTGCCTGCAAGTCCTCAGGGGAAATCACATCCTGCAAGGATTTGTAAGACTCATCATCTTTTCTTTTCCGACAGATCAGATTATTATTCTACAGTGGAAGTGCTGAGGTACATTTATGTTGTCAGCAGTCAAAGTCAACAATTAAAATTGTAATTTGGCCCATAAAATCCTGCATAATTGTGGTGAAATCCTCCCAGGATAAAGCTGAGGATGGTGCCACACAGACAGAACCAAGGAATGTAAAGACTCAAGCACATAACAATGTTCCAGGCTGTCACTTTCAGGAGTTTTAGGGAACACCGCAAGCAGCCCTGGAACTGTTAGTGGATTGTAAGGTAGAGGCACCCGACACAGCAGGACTGCTCTTGTGTTTGGGATCCAACATGTTGCACCGCAAACAAGGACACATTAGCTGTAATACAATGTAAAAATCTTAAATAATCACAAAACAATTGCTGGAAGCAGATGAGGTACAAAAGGCCAGGGGTGACCAAATCACTGTAGGTGGCGGCAAGGACTAACCAAAGAGAAACTTTATGTCCCTTGCCATTTGGAACAGTGGTGAGAACATGCTACCTCACGCTAAATGGTGGGGAAAGAATATGGTGTGTGCACAAGCAACATCAGATCTAGTGATGCAGCACTCAGTTCCTCTGTATTGTATCCCATTCCATGTGTCAGGGACCAGAGCGCCTCCAGGTGGCACTGTGGAGCTGGAACCTGATCCTGCAGTTCCAGTGCTCGCCTGCAAGTGTCTCCCAGCAATTAGACACCACCTGCTGCTGATCTGGGAGGTTATTTAACCTTTCCTTGCAATGAGGCCTGTGATTCAGTATTGTTGCCATAGCTTGTATCCTGTTCCCTGTATCCTGTTCCTGTTCCCGCCTTGTACCCTGACTTGGACCTGACTCCTGACACTTACCCCTGAGGTCTCTTGATCAGTGGCTCCCTCCTTGTTGTCCTGCTCCCCAGGGGTTGCCCTGTTGTCTCCGTGATGTAATTGTTACTTATATTTTTACATGTTACTTGTGGGTGGTTGTGGGGGTGTTTATGGTGTTTTGGTGGAGTTAATAAATGATAGTTTGTAAGCATTTGTGGTCACATATTGGTTTTCTTATTTAGATATCTGCACGTGGTGTGGGGACACCCGTACACGGTATCGTGACACCATGGAGGGTATAATAAAGGCACCTGAAGCGGTCTAAAAAATGAAACAGCTCCTGGAGCCCCCATGGCCATTCTAGAACCTCCAGAGACTGGGTCACACCAAAGGCTGTGCCATGGATCTGGGCCTGGAAAGTGCTCTGTGCCATGGATCTGAGCCTGAAAAGTGCTCGGTGCCTGAAGGTCACATTCCAGACAGGCCCCTGTAATTGTCCAGCCCAGTGGAGTCCTGGTATAACCAAAACTATTGCAGAGGATACACCAATCTGAATAGCTGCATAAAGAGGTGAGCTTGTGCAACTTACAGATGAAATATTGATTGAAGAAAAATATTATCTTCAGAAAAGAAAAAATGAATTGTAAAACCAGTTAAACTTTTTTCATTAGTGAAAAGAAGCCAATCCTTCTCCGACACTAGCAAAAAAAATTGAGGCATGCTTTTTTTATGTTTTCCAATGTCTAAATCTTCCTGTATGTGGCAGTATAACTCAGTTGTCTCTGAATCCTGTGTCCCTTGATGAACAAGACAAATTAGTATATGTTGATGTAATGTGAATGACACTATATTTTTCTGTCTATTATTCTGATACCGCTGCTGAGAGGTAAATCTGGGTTTAGCCAATGAAAGGAGTTTATGAAGCTATTCTTAGTCTGTGAGAAACATTCCCTGCACACGAAAGGAGGGAGAAGAGAGGGCAAAATAAAGAGACTGAAACAAGAGATTGCAGACAGAACAAGTATACAGTATGTATATTAGACATGTAAAGGCTCAAGAAAATTGGTTTTGTTTCAGATCAATTCAATCAATATTGATGAATTATTAAATGATATTAGTGATTTAATTACATATTTAATTATTTAATGGACATAGCATCTTCATTCTTTCTACATAGCTCTCATTTCTGTCATATGGCAAAGAAAGAACGTGTGCAGGAAGCAAAACATCACCAAGCAGACTTCTCTCCTGGACTCCTCTCACCAGACGCTTTTGTCTGGGAGAATCCGATTGGCTGTACGCTTGAATCTGAATTCATACATGTGAGCCGATTGGCTAGAGAAACATTTTTTCATCTGTGTCAGATTTTATGTGACAGCACGAAAAGGCTTGAGGACTGCCACTACCTGGCCAATTATGGCCCTGTCCTCCCTAACTAATGGCCTCCCTTTGCCAATGTAATGTTTGTCTTGTCTAAATGGCCTTCTGCTGTTCAAGAATATGCTCCCGCATAGCTAAGGTGGAATTCCACCTCGTCCCACATCTTGTTTGAGGCGGTGCTCCACTAGGCCTGCCTTCCTCTTTTCTTCACTAAGGAGATGGCTGTCTTTCATACTATGTTACATACTTACCTTCTCTTCGTTCTGGCACCAGCAGGTGGTGCCGCCTCTCTTTTCGTCTCACAGCCAGCATCATGCACCTTCGCCTTCCTAGCAGGCTTAAGCCGAGGAATTCAATTCCCAGGCATGGGAGCAATGTGCTTATGCTGGCAGCAGTGCTCTCTCACCACTTCCATCCTTACCTTGCAGCCTCACAGAAATTCTTATACCTTGGGCTTCCCTGCAGCTCCTACCTGCTCTTCACCCGGAACTTACCTGAGCTGTTAATGCTCTGCATCCTGAATCCTGTGCAACTTTCTTTTGGAGTCAGACTTCAAAGCTGAATTCTGCCTTACCCTGGAATCCTAGGAGCTTGGCCAGTGAGTATCCTGCGTGTTGTTTCCAATAGCAACGGCTCCCACTCAGCCCTGAGGATTTGTTTCGCTACTCAGGAACTCCAGTTCCCTTTCTGTGAACTTCAACTAGGGAATGCCAGATGTTGTGCGTTGGACCTGCATCACTCTCAATCGCAAGTATACCTCCTTACTGATTCTGTGTACATATTTATGAACTGTGTCTATAAGGACTTCTGTCAGTTACACTTATTTCAAGCGAAGCGACTTTGTGTATTCCCTATCCACAAGTAGATATTCCACACTGATCATGCATACTCAGTCATGAACTGTGTCTTTAAGTGACTTGAATGTTTAGTTGAATGCAATTCGGATTTGCATGCCTATAAACCAGCACCATAGACTCAGACATTCTAACCCTGTGTATCTTATGAACTGTGTATCTAAAGGAGTGTATATAATCGGTGGAACTTCAAACATATGGTGAAACCTTCAGTTGTATACCAGAAATTAAAGCTGCAGATTTACTCCAATTTACCACTAGACCAGAAACGGCTGAAATGATTTTAGGATTTCCAATAGATTGTGGATAGTTGTGTGGCGTTGAGTAAGTGTCAACATGACACCATCAGCAAATACATTAGTCTTGTATTCTACACCCGCCAGCTGAATACCCTTCACATTAGGATTGGCTCAAATAAGATACATTAGTGGTTCAATGGCGAAGGCAAAGAGCACCGGTGAAAGGGTGATCTTAGTAGATACCAGTCCTAGGTATTTAATTTGGGCCATAGGGCCAGCATAAGGAGCCTGTAACCACGTTATAAGGAAACCACCAATTCCCCACTTAATTAAGATATACCATAAATAATCCCATGAAATGGAGTCAAATGTATATCTAAAGACAGTAGCGTGCCGGGGACACCTCTGGAGTGTAACACATGCGCAAGGTGAATAATCTTTCTAATATTGTCACCAGCTTGTCTGGAAGGGACAAATCCCACCTGGTCCCTATGCATGATAGTAGGTAAGAAGACATTAAAGCGATTTATAAATGGAGAGGAAGGTAGGGCAGGCGACCAGCATAGAGAGCCTGTAACCACGTTATATGGGAACCACAAAGTCCCCACTTAATTAAGATATACCATAAATAATCCCATGAAATGGAGTCAAATGCCCGCTGTATATCTAAAGACAGTAGCATGTCCCGGGGACACCTCTTGAGTGTAAGACATGCGCAAGGTGAATAATCTTTCTAATATTGTCACCGGCTTGTCTGGAAGGGACAAATCCCACCTGGTCCCTATGCATGATAGTAGGTAGTAGACATTAAAGCGAGGTTAACATTTTTGTAAGTATTTGAATATCAACATTTAAGAGTGATATAAGTCAATAGTTTTCCGGTCCAAGAGGTCTTTATCTGGTTTGGTTTTAAAATTTCCCTAGATTACTGCAAAAGAGGTGAAGTATCTCATCCAGGTTGGAAGTTATGTAGCCTTGAGTATCCCTTAGTCTGAGAGGAGCAGCACAAGTTGATAAAGCATTCAGCTTGCGTGCTAACATATATCCAGGTTTATTAGCTCTAGAATATATCTTATGTTTTGACCAGCCGGTGGATTTTTCCAATTATTGATCTAGCAGGAGGTCTGATTCGGTTTTAACAGAGTTCAGTTGCTGTAACAACTTTTTATCAAATGTATTCTTCAGGTCTCTATCAATCATTTCCAGTTTGGTAGATAAATCTTTAATCTTCTGTCCCCTTTTCCTACATGTGGCCAGCTCCAGTAGATTTAGTTTGATTTTTAACTAAATATGTCTGACTTTTGTTAAAAAAATTGGGATTCGTTCTGATGCATCTGAAATTCAGGTGCATTCAGATAAATTTGAATTAAAAAATTTGGATACATCCGAATGTCTGAATTTAAAGAAATGTGTCCAAATTTTTATTCAGAACGAAACAAAACTTACATGTCTAATGTACATAGGTGAGTATTCAACAGGGTGCAGCTATGCATGCAAAAATTGTGAAGACAGAGCCATATTCTTGAATATGATGGAAAAGGCTTGTTGTACCCCTTACCGGAAAGTCCCGTAATCAGGGAAGGGTGCTCGGAATGACTGCGGATGGCACCGCCAATTGCACACATTATGAAAAATGTCACCAGCACACCAAGTTCCTTCAAGGATAATCAATTGTGGGTTTAGTAAAAACTCATGTCAAAAACACAAGCGCTTTTGGGGCCGCACAGGGTCCCTTCAACTGACTGTGTACAAAAGAACTGTAACAATATAGAGTCTTATACCTTTCAGCAATTGCAGCCTTGTCAATGGGTGTGCAACTGCCTAAGTTAAAGAAATAAAAGACTGAGAGAGGCTGTAACCCTTTCTCACACAATACAAACAAATAATATGTGGGCTGGAACTCTACTTTACCTTATTTGGTTTACTAATATGTCTACAAATAAAATGGTCTGCGCTATAGGCTGAGTTTGGGGTCACAGGATAACAGATCAAAATGTCCAGCAAAAGTAGCAGATAGAAGGTTGAGAAAAAAACAAAAACATTTACCACTGACAGTGGTGCTTACAATGGTCAGCTTTTATTCATTTATGTAAAACCTTTATCCCAAAGGGAAAAAAAGAGCTGTTGCTTTAACTGCTTAAAAAGTGTTAGCTGGAGTTCGGAATTAATTTGTCAAGTCCATATAAATATGCCATTCCATCTCACATTACCCTCTACAAGGGTGACAATGCTGCTGTGCAAGGGTTGTTTTTTTTTCCTCCGCAGTGTAGAACCACCCTAAGACACAATCTCACGTTTAGTTTACTAATTTGTATTGAGATTGTAGTCCATCATGGGAGCGAGCTTGGAGCGGTGTCTACTTTACAACACACACAGGGGCCATGGGGAACACAAGTAGCCACCCTCCAGAATGAAGGACAATGGCAGCAAAACATCATAGATGATTTGAGGATCTACAGCCCAGTGATGCACAAAAAAGGTACAATTTTGTGAATGGTTAAGGTACATGAATGCATTTTTTAAGATTAAACTCCTGAGTTTAGTGTCACAATGAGGTGAGTGATTTTCACTCAGCCTCATAATCTGAGCCGACCTGTGACAATGAAACGGTCACAGGTCGGCTCAGTAGATCAGGAAGTGAGCGAACACATACCGGCGCTCGGTCACTTCTCGATCCTGTGGCGGCAGAGAGTCGTGACAGGGGAGGGACTGGATTCCCCCCTTCCCTGTCCGATCCCCCAGCGCTGACTGGCGGAACGGACGGGGGAGGGGGCGGTTACAGCTGGCTCTGCCTCTAGATAGGCAGAGCCAGCTGTCACTCACGCAGCTGGTTGGATCCAGACATAATTGTCGGGATCTGTTCCGGCTGCGGTGTCTCAGTATACCACAAGCTGCAGTTCGCGGTATACTGAGCTTTGGGTGACGGGAGGACGCTAGTTTGTGTCCTTCCGTTACCCTTAGGAGAAGTATGGGGAAAAGCCCTAACCCCCATAGTTCTCCTTTAAGGACTAGTTAGTTGCAATATATTAAAGGAGAACTATGGGGTTAAGGCTTTTCCCCATAGTTCTCCTTAGGGTAACGGGAGGACACAAACTAGCGTCCTCCCGTCAGCCTAGGCTCAGTATACCGCGAGCTGCTGCTAGCGGTATACTGAGACGCCGCAGCTGAAGCGGATCCCGACAATTATGCCGGGATCCGCCCAGCTGCGTGACTGACAGCTGGCTCTGCCTATCTAGAGGCACAGCCAGCTGTACCCGCCCCCTGCCCCGTCCGTTCCTCCAGCCAGCGCTGGCGGATCGGAGCGGGGAGGGGGGAATCAAGCCCCTCCCCTGTCACGGCAGAGAGCCGTGGCAGGATCGAGAGGTGAGCGAATGCCGGTATGTGTTCGCTCACCTCCCGATCTACTGAGCCGACCTGTGACAGTCTCATTGTCACAGGTCGGCTAGAACTATGAGGTGAGTGCTTTTCACTCACCTCATAGTTCTCCTTTAACATTTCTGTTTTCAGGTTTAGATACGCTCTACATAATAAAAAGCAAAACATTTAAATAGTCAGACACAATTTATAAACTGTTGGTTTTTCAGGAAGTATCTGGGTTGTGAAATCTGGTATCCACATATATTGTTATATATCTGTTTGCTAAAGGTAACAGTTGGTGGTACGACATAATATTTGCCAGTACCTAGAAATTTTAGAATAGAGCATAAGGGAGTTGCGGTTATAATATGCAGAGTGTAACAGATTGTAAGGGGGCGTTCTTGCAGATCTGATCAGATATGTTTAGGGTAATTACTGCAGGCGAATGTTAAACAAATATTATAGGTTGCTAGTCACCATGGTGACCACAGAATTTGCATATACATTTATACACTGGTTTATTTGCAAAGAAAATGTAGATGTACCTGCAACTAAAGTAGTGCATTCATGACTGTGGGATTTTTTTGTGTAATAGATGGAAGCCATTTGCAACTGGATGCTGACATCAATATTTTTGTGTGTTAGTAATTCTGTGTTAACATTACACCACCTCAGCACTATCACATGTAACCTGATATGGTAAGATACATATTACCGCAGGTAAGCAATCTCCACAAAAGCGTTAAGGGGATTTAATTATTCGCCAAGGACAGGTTTTTTTGTACAAATATAATCACTGGAAATTTAGAACTAGCTGTTTTTTCCTAATCTTTATTGAGGGCTTTGACAGTCTGCATTCTATTAGCAAATAGCATGCAATTTTTACATCTTTATTAAGGTTAGGGAAAGGATTACAATTCATCAACTCTCTGGTTGTTTACAGATAATTTACCTTCTCCAAGTCTGGTTCTTGCAAAGCCAAAGCAAGCTCATTGTTGTCCATTACAGATGCAGCAGCGACATCTAGAGGTGTAGATCCCCTCATAGACGGAGATGCTATAGAGAGATTGCATGCACATAGTGAAAACAAGTAGACAACAGTCTTTCTACAGTTTTTGAAGGTTTTTGCAGATGTAAGGTCTGTTCAAATTTACTCACACCAATAAAATTGAAATTGCAGGATTTAAAAGCACCAAAATATATATTTAAAAATGTAAGATCCGATGGATTTAAAATAACATCCATGACATACTATAAAAGTTGTTACCCTTCTTGCTAGAATGGATAAAAGTGATGCAAAATGTGAAATGATTACCTTTCCAAGAAAAAAATGCTGCCCCAAGTTCTCACCAGTTTTGGTGCCATATGTCAGCAACTGTCTTGTCTAAGGACTTGGCCATGTGATTTCTGTTGAAGGGAAAGGGGCAGCCAATTTGAACTCTCTTCTTCCCCATCAGAGATCAAAAGCCTTAGAGCCTAGGCTTTCAGACATGTGACCAGAATGAAGGGGAATCTGAAGCAGCATATTACATCCCTTCTGCTTTTCTATATTTATTTACCCCAGCAAGACTGTTAACAGAGCTTAAAGTGACATTAAAGGATAACATTTACCCCCACCCCCAATGCTGCTTTAAGGACTTACCTTAAATGATGCCTCTTGAGCCAATCATCTTCTTCTTTCCGGTAGTTTTCAGCAATACCTCCAGCGCTGGTGCTGGTCTCTGGTCCAGCACCGGCTGCTGTGTATTCCTGTCCCACGGAGTCTGTGCGCGTGCACTGTCTTACCCTGTGTCTCTCCTCTTCTGCCGGCCGAAGATCCCTACTGTGCATGTGCCCACTCCATGATATTACGCGACCCTCAAAAAATGTTCAGATCTTCGGACGCGAGCGAGTGGTGGAGACACGGGTAAGTAAAACCCTTGGTGACTTTTTGTTTTTTTTAATGTTTTTGCATATATCTACTGCTTGCTAGCAGTAGATACATGCAAAACAACAGAGGGTTTAAATATGCTTTAATGTTATAATTAAGTATGTATCTGTAGACTCTAAAACTTGTACTAATGCATAGGGCAATCCAATCTTTCTTCTAAATATACCATACAAACTACTTACAGCTGATAAATACATAAAATGAAATGAGCTGGCAGAGCAACAAAAATCTATGGCAGAAGATTGTATAGATTACAATAAACTAAGTCTTAGCTAATAGGGTGTTGGCCGAATCCAGTGGAAGATCCACAAACCAAGAACATAGCGGTGGAACCCCATTAATGTCTATCAGAGCTGGATCTTTTCTGCCCTTTTTCAAGGCTAATTTTCAAGATATTGTTATCGTCTTGAGTTCTAGCTACCATTGAAAAAACAGTATTTGGATAGTGGTTGTTTGTCACAGTGTTGTTTTAAAACGGATAAAAATCAGTTCCTGGGCTCTCTGATACTTTTACGGTGCACTCCATAAGAGAGTGCTATGAAAATAAAAGAAAACAGAATGCTTGCACATTCTATTTACATTGGGAGTGTAGAGATGTCATCACTGCACTCACATCACTTCACTCACAGCACTGCACTGCCCTGCTGCACCCACCTCTGTGATTCCCTGCGTCAGCCTGTGTAACAGTCTGTAAACTGTACACTGCACTTCACAGCCCTGCAGTCTGTAATGATTATAATGCTCGCAAAAGGCGAGTGCTCATCCGTCAGTCACATGATCACACTGACCAATGAGAAGTGCTTCTTACTTTCAGGACCTGCTCTCTGGCTCAGAAGCACTTCTTATTGGTCATCATGGTCATGTGACCGTGCTGACCCATGATGATTTTCTGTGAAAAAGTAAACTTACCCTTTAAGGGAATTTAGGGAGGAAAAAAAAACTGGGGAGTCATGTGGTTAAAGCCATGGAAACAAGGTGCCTTGCATGGAAGGGCATGCAAATAAGTAATGGGGTACACGGTACTACTTCCACAAATCACAATCCCCAACCAGCTGTTGAATGTCATCAAACCACCTGGGGATGCTGGGTGATGTAATTGACAAATATAGTCATGATCATCTGGGATACCCACCGGCTTGTTCACAATTTGAAACAAGCCAATAAAAGGCTGTCATTTAGAGGCAGTAGTGATCCCACTGCCAAATGAAAGACTTGCAGCTGCATCAGCTGAAGTTTCAGACAGGCAAGCTAACTGACCAAACCTGTTAATTTTGTTCACCCATACATTGAACTGAAAATAGGCTGGGTTTGGGTCGAACTTATGCTTCACCCAAACACGAAGCTCTTCCCTGGTTAGCTAACCTCAAATTTACAGAATTAGAAATAAACTAAAGTGTTTTGCTTATGAATTTGTCAACATGAATCAGGATGCTATGAAACCATTTTATTTCTCCATTAAGATCCTAGTAATGTTAGATCTCAATGAGAGAGTTTGTGCTTTAACATTATTACCTTTAGCACGCAAAGAGAGAAGGATGAACATTGAAGGATAATGTATTGATAGGGGTTATGTTAAAGGACAGCTATACCATCTGCTCTTGGTCCTATCCTCCTGAGTGCAGCCTACCTGGTCAGATACTTACCTCTGCCCCCCTTTCAGCTATCTTTACTGTTAGTCCCTGCTTGGATCTGCACAGCCTTTATTCAGAAAGCATCCTAACTGGGCCCTCTTTATTGTGCGCTTGTGCGCCATAGCCCTATTTATTCCTATGGGGAGTCATACTCATGCTGGTCTCCAGTGGTCCTGCAGAGTATGGATCGTCCCATAGCAATACATGGGGCCAAGACACGCATGTGCAGAATAAAGAGGACCCAGCATTTCTAAAAAAAATGGAGGTGAGGCTCCAAGTAAGGTTGCACAGTGAAGATTGCTGCAATGGAGACAGACCAGGTGGGCTGCTTTTAACTTTCTGGGCTGATACTGGGGACATTTTGATTACTTGACAGATTCTTTAAAGTCTTGAGGTTGTTGAACTTTGAGAACTGAGTAAGACCATTAGGCATTTATCTAAAACAAAGTACCGTAACCAGTTCTGATAATCTTTCCCTGTATGAATAAAATAAAAGATGATGAGAGGACATACCTAAACCAACACTACTGTTCTCCAATAAGTAACCTAGATGCTCAAACATGGCCTTTTGATTTTGCCGACTAATTCTACAAAAATAGCAGAGGAATCTGCAACAGCTTGCCACCATCTTGGGAAAAGCAATTTGCTGTAAAACAGAAATTGTGACATGTTTTAGTTTTACTACACAACAGACAAAAAAGTCTACATTTTAATAGAATATTTTGTACAGTTATTGTAAATTAGATTACCTGAGACTTGTCTCCCCCTAGAACATTCACCATGACCTCCATAACAGTCTCATGCATCCCTAAAACACGCATCAGGTTCGGATGCTGATAGAAGACCTTGTTGTTCATGATGTCACTGAAAGCAAATAGAAGTATTTCTACCAGGGATAACTTCCTTATTTAGAGAAAATAACACCCGAATGATCAAATTTGCAGCAATGCTTCCAGCCAATGAGTAATAGAAAGCAATAAAATGAATTGACTGAATTACCTGCCTCCTCCCCTTAAAATATTGATTTGTAACTCTCTAACATGATATCTTCATGACTACTTCAGCCTGCTTTGCAACAAGAACAGAATTTTGTTAGAAAATGAGAAGTGAGCAGTACACTGACATTCTGAACGTACTAAGCTATACTTCCCATCACTGTCATGAAAAATGTAGACTGTAATGAAAAGTGGAACTGGTTTCCCAAGTCAAAGAGGAGACATCCCAGCAATGTCAAGCAAGTCCAGAGAAGGATTTCTATGAAAAATGAAATGAAACTGTCCTCTGGACACTGTAATTATCAGCTGTTCAATGTTATAAACTACATGATTAAACTATAGAAAGGTCTCTTGGTAAGACAACTTTACATACCATAAGGCATAGTGCACAAATTAAAATTTACACTACTGGATGAAAAAATTTGAGAACCCTTGCTGCAGTAGATATTGTTCCACCATTTTCCAATAGCTGCTTATAGTGGTCCTATATTCAAATGCTATCAAAAAGCTATTTTAGCAGTTTTGCTGGGATAGGGGCTAAAATGCTTCTTCAGCTATGTCCAGATGTGGGCACATGATGAATGATTTCAGCACTCCTATTCATCTTTATTTATTGTTCCCAACAAAAGATGATATTTAGGGGTTGATTTACTAAAGGCAAATAGGCTGTTCACGTTGCAAGGGAATATTCTGTTAGCTTAGTGAATGAAGTGAAACTCTGCTGACTTCCATTATTCAATCAGGTGCAAGTAAAAACACTTTTTTTTCTTACACGTGATTGGATAGTCTTTGCAAAGTGAATTTTCACCACATTCACCAAGCTAAGGGAAAGTGAAAGCTGATTTGCCTTTAGTAACTAAAATGCTATATATAAAGATTTTAATATAGATTCATTTTAATTGGAATGTAAAAATGTTTACAAGTAAACAAGACTATGAAGTCTAAATATGAACAATATTTCCAAAGATATGAATACTTTGAAGAAAAACTAAGCAGCAGAAAATTAGAAAGCCATACCCTAAGCCATCAATCATAAGCATTTCCTCTTCCTTGCCCATTCGCACACTTAAAAGGGATCGTATTTGACCCAAAGAAGCCAACAGGTTAATGGTATCTTCCACAGAGGCAGCACTGATTGTATAGGTTTTCCGCATGGCATGTAGTAACTCTCCAATACTATCATACTGTCGACGTAGGAGGCTAAACATGATACGCACAAGCTCGGGGTCTTGGATGTGGTCTTCTTGTGCCCAGCGCACCATTGTTTGTGAGATGAGCTCTTTAAGTGTGGCTGGAAAAACACATAAAAGAAACAAAGAACATCTGAAATTGAACAAATACAAAACAACAGATATGTACATGTTTCATGTGCACTCACACATATCAGAGTAATAATATAGTGAAGAAAAAGAACTCGTTGGACCTAGGGCATCACAACTGCAGGAAAGGTAGACTGTTTATGAACTTTATTCACATTGTACACTTACCAGTACATTATATTTAGAAGTATATGACGGTTCTGTTGGGAGGCAGTCATTATGGAGTAATAAGTTTACTAGTTTGACAAGTGATCCTGGTAGCATGAACTCTTTTATGAACCCTTTAAACTGTTGTTTGATTGAACAGTGACCAGCTTCTCCTTATCCCTAGTTGCAAATAGCTGTTAATTAGGATCAAACCTCAGCTGTAAGAAACATTCAGATCCGGTACTATACAGCTAAACCAACATAAAAAAGGAAGCCCCATGATCTGTGGTTCTATTAATTTACTGTGTTTTTGTTACTTCTGTGCTATGATTCTTTTCAGCTTACAATAGCAATTTGCTATGTGCATCATACACAGTTTTTGATATAACAGCATAAAACTAATCAATGCAATAATTCATGCTGAACTGCATTATTCATCAGTGTAATCAGCTTATAGAATGGAATACAGTTTTGATTTGATGTCCTGATTTATCCAAAGATAACCCTTTCTTACCATAGAACAACAACCCAGTATCCATTTGGAGTATATAATCTGGCGTGGGACTATTTCACCCTTCTGCCTCCTATTACCGCAGCGCTGAATACTGAAAAATGGCCTGGATGGGAAGGGGGTTTAACACCGCGGATGTCAACTGGTTAATGTCTGTAAAAAATCCCAGAAACTGCAAAAGCTGCACATAAATGAGTGAAGTTCTATAAAATAATAATATTAACAAAAACAATGTTTTATTAGTAGTAGCGGTAGCAGTAGCATGAACATCTCACAGTAAACCTTAACAAGTTGTCAGGAATGTATTTGGCCACATAAAGTACGTGTCTTACTTGTCCTACATCGCCATGTGCCACATTAAGAGACTTTAGCAGAAATATGGTGATTTATGGTGATCAACATCCACATCACTTACTTGTTGGTCTTTCCATGTACCTGCACCTAGATTTGGTGCAGAAAAGTGAGTGCTACATAACAATTTTTAAATATATTCATGGTGAACCTTTCTCTTCCTGTAAGTAAATACCTATATGTGTACCAGGAGTACATCTGCCATATGGTGAAATACACATCTTGCTTCTGTTCACACAAAATTAGTTAATGCGGACCTTTACCACCTTTCATAAAAAATCACATCAGTATGTGCATACTGATGTGATTTTTTTTTCTTACATTCATTAGTTAACCCCTTCATGACTGAGTCATGAGACTGACTTAGTTTCTGTTCATTAACCTCCTTGGCGGTATTCCCGAGTGTAGCTCGGGGTTACTTCTCCATACCCTGAGCTACACTCGGGAATATACCACAGTATTTACTTACCTTGTCCCTCGAGCCGTGCGGTGTCCTCCGGCCGGCGACGGCATCTGTCTTCCGGGCTCCGTCCCTTGCGAGCGTACACGTCGCACGGGGGCGGAACCGGCGGGAAATTCGAAAAAACGAAAAAATAAAATAACAAAAAAAATTGCGCTGAAAAAATAACGAAAATCAAAAGAATCATACTGCCAGGGAGGTTCATTACTGACATACTTTTAACATTCTTGCTGTGTGATTCTTCCACGGCAGTAATATACATTCTTACTAAGTGCACCCACACATATTATATATTGTTTTTTAGAGGACAGATAGGGCTATATATTTATATTATATATTTGTCCTTTATGTTTCACTTAGAGAAATAAA
>NW_017306414.1:1257376-1257775 GCF_000935625.1 Nanorana parkeri | reverse complement strand
TAGGAGAAATAAAAAATGAGGAAACAAGAATTAAAAAAAACACGTTTCCCCCAGTTTTGATTATTATTTATTTTTTAGAGAAATAGCACAGCTAAAAAAAACATGCATTAAAATAAATTCATTTATTTTTCCTTTATTTGGAAACACCTCACATCCCTAGGATTTTAGAAATGTTTCTGTACTTTTTATTTTTTTTTCTCTAAAAGCTAACAGTTGTCAGAGGGCAAACAATGTCACGGTCACTATGTGTCACTAAGTGTCACACTTGGTTACAGCGGCACACTTTGAACATCACCGTCATGAGGGGGTTAAATAAAAATTCCCCCTTAGGGTGAAAAACAAACCTGCAGCACAGCTGCAGATTTTCAATGTAAGGGGTTAATTGTAATATAATATATA
>NW_017306414.1:1255326-1257194 GCF_000935625.1 Nanorana parkeri | reverse complement strand
TATATATATATACACACACATATATGGTGAAATACACATCTTGCTTCTGATCACACAAAATGACTTAATGCGGACCTTTACCACCTTTCATTAAAAATCACAGTGCCAGTGAAACTGGCAAACCTTGCACAGAATAAAGACGTCCCAAAAACAAGATTAACCAATTTCACCTCATCCTCTGTAACTACTTATGTCCCTATCCAAGCTGAAATGATCAACCACCGTGAAAGCTGATCAGACAATACTGAGATTGTCAACCTCTCAAATCATCACCTCACTATACAGGAAACAGCAGTCCTTTCCAAGGGGCTTACATTTTGTCCAAGCACCAAACTGGACCACATACAATTGTACTCAGACTTGGAAGAATTCTTTAGAAGACTGAGGCTCAAGGAATTTTTATTTGACAAAGATAACACCACATTCGGCCTGGACAGCAGAAAAAAGAACGAAGGCTTTACACCTGCAACAGGACGTAACATCAAATTGGACAATTACATTGAAAGCTTCCGCACGAGAGTAGCATCCCTTGTTACCACACAACAGAAAAAAAAACTACAGACAACCTTCTACCTGCAGAAAGAAAAGCCTTACATAACTTAATGAATGATAAAAACATCATCATCAAACCAGCTGACAAGGGTGGATCAATAGTTATCATGAACACCCATGACTCGATAAAAACTACTACAAACAACTGGACCAGGACCCCACTAGGGAATATACGGAAGAACTTACTAAACTTATCAAATCCTTCCCAAAACATATACAGCAAGGATTACTTAATCTGTTACCTTCCAATCCTCACATGGGGACCTTCTACATGCTGCCCAAAATCCACAAGCCAGGAAACCCAGGACGACCCATTATTACAGGTATGGAAACAATTACAGAACAAATATCTGGCTTAATTGAAAACATTCTAAAGCCCCTAGTTATCAACACTGGGAGTTTTATACAAGACACCACAGATTTCCTGAACAAACTGAGCCTAATCACCAACCTACCTGCTAATACTATACTTGTCACCATGGATGTGGAATCTTTGTACAGTAACATCCCCCATAAAGATGGTATTGAGGCCTGTACCAAATTCCTTTCCTCCCATAATGTCAGACAAAAATATGATAGTGAAACCATCGCCAAACTCATTGAATTTATACTGACAACACAACTGCTTCAATTTCAATGACAACATCTATTTACAAATGACCGGGACTGCTATGGGGACAAAAATGTCACCACAATATGCCAATCTCTTCATGGCTGACCTAGAAAACAGATTCCTAGCCACTCACCCTCATAAACCATTCAAATATTATCGTTATATTGACGATATTTTTGTAATATGGACAGAAGGAGAAGAAAGCCTTTTGAACTTCCATGAATCATTAAATTCATTTCATCCATCCATGAAATTTAAAATGAATTTCCTAGTACACAGTGTGTTTTTTCTGGATTGTGCCATAACGGTCAGCAATGGCTCACTCTGTTCCTCTGTGTACAGAAAACCCACAGACAGGTACAGCTACCTCCATAATTCCAGCTTCCATCCGAATCACACTAAGCAGGGTGTCATCTACAGCCAAGCAATCCAATACCACCGCATTTGCTCTGACACTGAGGACAGAGACAAACACCTGAGCACTCTGGATGATGCATTTCAGCGAAAGGCGAAAGGGCTATAGGGAAAATACTATTTCTAAAAAGATTAAATCTGCCCTAAGAACACCATGGGAAAGACTGCTACAGTACAAAGAGAAGAAAAACCCAACCAGGACCCCTCTTGTAGTTACCTACAACCCTACTCTAGAGGTAATACGCAAAATTATCAAAGATCTACAGCCAGTACTCTCAGAAGACCCCAT
>NW_017306414.1:1219900-1255161 GCF_000935625.1 Nanorana parkeri | reverse complement strand
TATATATATATATATCATCATCATTCTAATGTCTTGACTTTCCCTTGGCAACGATAGGAGGAGATAGCATCATGAAGGGCTAAATCTTTGCTAGGAAGGTGTACCTAACCAAGGAAAACCAAGTCCCTATTCTAGAAGCCTTCCCAAACAAAATTTTCTTCTACCAAAAGGCCGTGCTGATTTTAGGTGGCAATCTCAACATTGAGGTAGATCCACTTTTGGCACCTCCAGATGAGCTTTCTATCAATCATACTCCAAACTCTGCACCGTCAAAAGGCACTTGGAAACTGGAAGAAACTGTGACAGGAAGAGGTCTGGCAGACCCAAAGTCACAACAGAATCAGAAGACAAGTTTCTGAGAGTCAACAGCTTGTGTGACAGGTGGTTTACAGAGCAACAGCATCAAGTACAGCTTAACACTGATTGAAGCAAGCCTCAGTTTCAACTGTGAAGTAAAGACTTTGAGCTGCAGGTTTGACAGGTTGAGTGGCAGTAAGGAAGCCATTGCTAAGATGGCAAAATAAGAAAAAGAGGCTTGCCTGGCCCATGAAGCCCCATCAGTGCACTACTGAAGACTGGAACAAGGTCTTATGGACGATGAATCAAAATTTCAGATCTTCGATTCATCACGCAGGGTTTTTGTATGTCGTCGAGTAGGCGAAAGGATAGTTCCCCCGATGTATGACACCACCTGTCAAACATGGAGGAGGGAGTGTGATGGTCTGGGGCTCTTTTGCAGGATCCAGAGTTGGCAACTTGCACAGAGTGAGTGGCACCCTGAACCAAAACTAATACCACAGCATTTTGCAGCACCATGCAATACCCTCTGATATACGGCTAGTTGGTCAGGGGTTCAGGCTGTGTCAGAACTACCTTAGAAGAAAAGAACAAGGCGGTAGGCATCAAATCATAGAATGGGCAGCACAGTCTCCAGACATAAACCCCATCGAGCTGATTTGGAATGAGCTGATTTGGAATGAGCTGGACAGAAGAGCGAAAGCAAACGACAGGTCCAACACATGTGTGGGAACTTTTACAGCAGTGTTGGCAAAAACTTTCCGAACAATATTTGATTTTCGTTGTAGAAAGAATGCTACGAGTGTGTTTGGCTGTTATCTCTGCAAAAGGTGGCTACTTTGAGCAGTCAAACTTTTTGATTACATTTTGTTAAAGAAAATGATTCCATTATTTCTTTTGGATGTTCAATTGTTTATTTGTTCTATGCTTTATTTTCAGGGTACATTAAGACATTGCATTACGTAAATTTCAATAGAAACTGGAAAAATGCTGGTGTTCTAAAACTTATGACCGGTAGTGTATATTTAACTTCCTAGATGCATAAATACCACAGTGTAGAACAAGTATTACAAGCCCTAAAACTGCATGAAATAAAATGTAGTTTATACTGTTGGCCACTAGATGTCATTATTACACTCAATGACTTTGTAATGTAGAGGAAAAAATAGTTCAAGCCACAAAATGAACACATAGGGGGGAATTTATCAAAGCACTTGCGACAGTTTTAGCCTCTTAGATAAAACATGCTATGTGCAAATCTGTCTTTTAACATGTGCCCCTGTTTTCTTCAGAGCTTGCACTACTTTTCCAACTGCATGTTTTTTGCACGTGTCTTCATCTGCACCTGTTCGGGGGCTGTCTGAAACTGGAGCATCACCTAAGAAAACACTCACAACTTATGAAGTCCCCATGACCACTTCTTCAAGATGTGACAGTTAAGCTTTTTGCCTGAGTTAGAAGTCTTCTTTCCTGGAGTCTATTAAACCTCATTTATCAACAACATTACACTAGCTTGATAAGTCTGGTGCAAATATATTCTGTGCAAGTTTACACACTCGCAATTGCTTTGATACATTCCCCCCATGTTTTTTGCACCTTTTTTGCACGTGTTTTCATCTGCACTTGTTAAACCTCATTTATCAACATCATTACACTAGCTTGATAAATCTGGTGGAAATATTTTCCATGCAAGTTCAAACACTCGCAATAGCTTTGATAAATTCCCCCCACAGTATTTACCTGGCATGCATTGAATAGTGGCTATGCTGCCATGTAAATTGAAGCCTGCCAAAGGTCTGATTGTTTACCGCCAAATGTTTCAAATACATCTGTGGTCACCTTAACTACTGCAGATCAAATTGGTACATTTAAGTTTACATAATGTCTGTATCAAGCTTGAACCCTGTCCTCTTGTTACAACCTGTGTTACAGACGCAACAATGACTGGCATTGGGCCACTTCCCTATGACCCCCTTATGGTTGGTTATGTGACAGAACCGAGCACATGAGTAAGTGTAGGGGACACATGGAAAAGCATCCTGCACTTTGCTGTGATCAGCTGCAGCTCTGCCATAAGGGAACTTCTAGCTATAGCACCTTTCCAACTTTGAACTTTTTAATATACTAATGGGCAGGGGCCCAGTTCATGTTGTGAATGCTGCAGTTTTTAAAGTTAACAACTGTCATATAAAATATGTTACATGAAATCTATGCAGTAAGTGAATCAGTCAGCTGATCTGCATGGCTATTCAAGGAATTTACTATGCCCACACAGGGGGGTTTGGAGATGATGCTTCTCTCAGCCTGTATACAGCATATATATAGCATGGCATCTGATCTCACAAGTGCCTCATACAGTATAATGGACATTGATGTGTGTTGCTATTGGTATACTGGGTTTTTAGTTCTTTATCTTCTATTTGTTGCTTTTGGAACTTGTAGTTCTATACTTGCTGTGTGCTGATGTGGAACACTGGGGCTCGTTAGCCTTGTAATTGTGTAATTGGCTAGTCGATTCTCTGCAGGCGTCGGATTACAAGGTGGAAATCCGGATTACCAGGTATTTTCTGGTGCAATAGTACCTGGTTTCACATTACTGTAGGAATGTTTAAAATTTTTAAAGACATCTACAGAACTACAAAGCACCCTCAATAAACACCTCAAATACCAGGTCATGTGTGCTTAGCCTCAGTGGTGATCTCTTTATATACTTCTATTTTGTCACACTATATTATCTGTTAAAACTGTTAGCCCCCATTCACAAAAGTCTCAACACAAAAAAATTCCATTTGTTTCAATGGTTCCTCTTCACAGCTGAGTGTTTTGTCATAAGCTGTAAAATGCCTAACACTGGTATTAAATAGTCTACATCCTAATATTTAAAAAAAGTATGCTACCAATACATCATTCTGACTGACTGCAATTCTCATAAGAGCATTGTACAGTGGCTACATACAGGTCCTAATATGTTCAGCTGTTCCAAATGTACCTGTTAGAGGCATACAAATAAAAAGAGCTGTTGTTCTTTTTAGAAATTACATTATGTTCGGAGAACTAATCGGAAATCATGGCCAGTGATATTGTACTTTAGAAATAAAATAACTGGGATAAAATCAGGCTGTGTGTTCATTTTACCATAATTCACCAACCAGCAGCCACAGTGACACAGTCTACTATAACTAGGCATGCACCGATATTTTTTTCGGTACTCACGGATACCAAATACCAATACCAGAAGTTCTATTAAGGAAGGCAGGAGGCGTGTAATGACTCGCCGCCCATTTTCCTGATTAGCCGGGAAGCCATCTCCATGATCCCTCGTCACTAAGTGGAGAGGAAACATGGAGCTGGCTTTCTGGCTGTTAAAACCATGATATTGAAATATATATGTGTGAACCTTATTGATTTTCTATATTTTAATCTATCCAAGTTTGGAAATGCCATTTAAACTATACTAGTGATTTTGAGTTTAAAATTGGTAATCAATCAGTGAGCCTGATTAATTATAATATAATAATTAAAACAATGGTCCAGTAAATAGGAATTCTGGGGGCGTTGCCTGATCCGTACCACAGTCAATAGAGTACCAAGTTCGCACATCACTGAGCTCAGTTCCGGTATCCGGATAAGTGTTGGGAGCATTTGGGCGAGTATGAGTACTCGCCCGAATACTCCCTATCACCACCGATACTCATACTAGTATCGGTGTAGGTGCATCCCTAATTATAAAGGATGGGAGCATAAAAACATTATAACATAATGACATTCAGTATGCCAATTAGTTTATCCAGTGAAAGTCTAAGTAAAATGTTAGCTTTAGCCCTCATTCACACGAGAAACGGCCGGCCCGTACAGATCCGTGCTGCGTGCACTATTATCGGGCCGCTCCTGGGAAGGACAGTTGCTGTGTGTGATTACACGCAGCAGCCTGTCCTTCTCTATGGGAGTATGCGGCCGTACGCCACCCTATGCTCACCAGAACTGCCGGTGCAGGTGTTTGTACTCGTACGCTGAGAGGTTGGATCCTGTCTGCGTCTGAGCAGGGACACCCGCACCCGTACGGATGTGCAGTTCGGGTGAGCATAAGGTGGCTTACGGCCGCATACTCCCATAGAGAAGGACAGGCTCCCATAGAGAAGGACAGGCATGGCCCGATATGGCCATGCACGCAGCAAGGATCTGTACACGCCGGCCATTTCTCGTGTGAATGAGGGCTTTGGGTTAGCTTTAAATTAGAAATGGCTGCAACTTTGCTCACACAAGAGTCAGCATTCCTCCTGTTTAGTGACAAGAAAAATAGTACAGGTCAAGTGATGTATGTGGGTGTTCTATCCTTCTAATAATAAAAGCTGCAAGTTGCCAAATACAGACTGGGCTGCTGTGATGCACATATAAATGTTAGAAAATAAGGGAACCGAGAGCAAAAGGAGATTATGTATTAAAGTAACCTATACAAAAGAAAACAAAGGCTGACACGAGGTCACACTGACCATCTGACATTTTTAGAACTTTTAAAAAAGGCTGGTCTAATACTAGTTTAGCAGGGTTATTCACTAAAGGGTGAAGAGTTTGGAGAAGGCAGGAGAAGTGAACAAACTAGGCCAAAATAGCTGATTTGGAAACATTTTCTAATTTGGCCCACTTTCTAGTTCAGCTATGTTGTCCTAGATTGTTCACTTCTCCTGCATTCTCCAAACTCTTCACCCTTTTGTGAATAACCCTATAAAAATTAAAATAAGTAATTTGCTTTCTAAATTTGGGCCTCACAATAGTACTGAGTCAGCAATTTTGGGTTGGCATGTATTGAACTTCAGGTTTTTTTAAAATTCCAATTGGATATGTAGGGTCTGTTCACACCAGCAGTGCACACTACCACGCAGCCTGTTGCATGTAGGACTTTTGTGTCATGGTGGTTTGAACTGACTTAATAGCAGAGAAGGTAAATTGCCTTGTCTATGCGCTGGGACTGTGCTAGGTAAGGATGCCCAGCACAGCCCAGTGGATCTGGTGTGAACGGGTCCTTAATAAAAAAAGTATAACTAGCAAATAAATTCCCTTGAAATATCAGCAAACTCCTTGTATAAACTTTTGTAACTGGCGCCAATCTATTCTGTCAGCCCGATCAGCGGCCAGTTTAAGGGGCTAATAATATTACTGTAACATGAGGAGGTGAGGAGCAAAGCAAGTGAAAAGTTCAGAGAAAGCTGTCTGGGTGGGAAGTGTGGGGAGATGGACAGAAGATAAGTTATCCACATGCTTATCATACTGGAAAGTTGGCATCTGTGTTAGCAAAGATTTATAGCCACCTACAGAGACCTCTTCAGTGCTAATAGCCAATAGCAATTTGCTTAGGTCAGCTCACACCCTAAAGTGAAATAAATATTTGTGAGCATTTCAAATATGAAGCTAACTATATATATATATATATATATGTATATACACATATATGGAGCACAAGGCATTCAAGTCATCTCCTCCTGCAAAGTCTTCAGGGGGTACCAACAGGTGGTATCATCCCCACCACAGCTATAAACAAGTGGTTATTTTTTCACACTTGCGGTACTGAAATCTGATGCCCCAAGATGATCTTAAAATTAGTACTGGAAGCTGACTCCTAATCACGATCCGTGAAAGGGCTTGTTTGGGAAGGCTTACTGTTACCCTAATAAGCTACTATAATGTTTATGTTAGTTTACCTTCAGATATTAATAGAGATTGTAATGGATTAACCGTAAGTGTCCGATGTCTTTCAAACCCACATATTCCAGCTACGCATTGCCAATTTTTCTAACTGCTAGGACATGTTATATTAGGGGGCTTAAATCACAATAAACACCTCCGTCTTTCTATTGACCCATTCTAAAAAGAATGTAGCCTTTCACCAGCACTACTTTATCCATGTTTGCTGTCTCCATATGTAACACGTATGTCTATAGCGATTGTTATCTGTACCTACACAAGAGCTTTATACAAGCTACTTACTAGGAGACTTCTCCTCCTCCTCTGCAGGATCTTGCTCTTCTGCCCTTGGCCGGCCCTTGATCTTGTATACTAGTGATCGAAGACGACCTGTCCATGATTTATCTTCCTCCTCCTCTTTTTCTTCCTCAAGAGGAATACCTATAACATAGAACAATAGTCTGCAAAGTAACTGGATAAAACAGTAAACAGGTCATCCCTCACTCCTGGGTTAATGTCATCTAAGGCAGAAGAAATCGTTTTTACTAATAATAAGGAACAATTGCTTGTTTTTTTGTTAGAATACGATAAAAAGCCTATTAAGCTTAGATTTATACCGATAGAAACACCCTAAAAAAAATCCATGTCTGAAATGGGATAATAATGTCCTTTATCTATATTAACTGATCTTGTAAAAAAAAAATACAAATACACACCAGAATTAAAAAAAGGACTCCAAACAGTTTTTCTCTAACTATAAACTATCAACAATTTTACCTCAGTAGGACACATATGGTGACTTCACCGCCACCCCCACTCCCCTACTATGCCATCATGATTGACACATGAAGCAGCAGAACAAAAGCCCCTATTGAACACACTCTTTCTTTGTTGCTGATTTAGACCTGTGCAACGCCATAAGAGCAGTGGTTCCATTTTTTTTTTTCAATAGTTAGGGATGCACTGACCAATGGTAGGTGTTCGTTTTGTGAAATTACTTTGTTACCAGTTTAGATGTAAACAGAATTGTTACTTAATCTTATAGAAATCAATATTCCTTGAAGACTGTGATATTCATTTATCTCCAATTTCTTGCATGTCGATATTGATTCCTGTGAGGAATACTGTATTATAAGATTATGATTATGGATGGGGGATGGGTTGGGGTTGGGAAAATCAAACCGCTCACGGCACAGATTTATGTTTATTCTCTGGACTGGAAAGACAACAGTTCCATAGAATAATTACGTCAGATTTATTGTAAGTTAAGTAGTATAGTTTGGGCACCAAGGTCCATTGGAATAAACTGCCCATAAAGCAGATTTAGTTTTTTTTAAACTTATGCTAAAGAACATACTTTAACACAAACTATCATTTACACACATTAAAGTAATCTTCCAGCTAAAACATTTCCTTTTAGTTTTGGATAGAATTGCAGAGGATAACAACCTCTCAGGTTTGTATTGCTATCTAGGTAGATGGCAATTGAGCAAGATAGCATCGAGGAAGATTTCCTTTCACACCATGTTGTGTCACCAGAACAGAATGTAAGGAGTATATATCCAGGAGGACTAAAACAGCAATACAAGCAATAATATTAGCGATCAGAAAAGGGTTATCATCTCTGTCAAGTTTTTGTGATGTCCGTGTCCCTGTAGATTTAATTTACTCACAGAACATGGTGGAAAATCTCCCCATCAGTGACAAATACAGTATTAAAAACACAAAAAGTTATGACCTTTCCCTATGCTAGTCAAAATCATGGCTGGAGATAATACTTACCACAGTGCATGAGAAGATCTTCATGGTACTCATATAGCTCACCCCGTATTTCCTCTGGGCAAGGGCTGTCTTCTTGCATTTGGAAATTCAGAAGCATGTTAATCTTTTATTTAAACAAGAAAAAAAGATACCGTAGTTGGTATTGAGCTTAGGTTTGATTGAAATAACACATATGCCAAATAAACTTGTTTTTTTGTGGCTATAATACACCTTCTTTGTAGTTCCCAGAGCTAGTTTTAGAATGTAAAGTGTACATACGGCCAAAACATTTATTTTAGTTTTGGATTGAGTAGGTAAGAGTCAAAACTGTTCAGTTTATTTTTTGCTGTCTGTGTCCCATTTGGGGGATTTCAATTCACTTCCTGTCCTGGGGACTTAACAGGAAGTGAGAGGAAATCTCTACAAAATGGGACAAATTCCCTTTTTATACAGATGTTACCAGAAAAGGTTCCTATAGGAAGATTTCTTCTCACATCTTCCTCAAGTGACAACTGTAAAATTTTGTATTTCTGACCACTTTCAGTCTCAGTGACAATTGTCAGTCTAGGGAAAATAGAAAGGGTGAATCTATCTTGTAGGGACACAGACAGCAATAACATATTGACAAGGGTTCTAATCTATCCAAAGCTAAAAAAAAGTTTTGACTAAAGATACACTTTAAGGTTATTGAGGTCCTAAGCTGTTCTACAGCTTTTTAAGGCTAGGTTTCTGTGCATAATTTTGCAGTTCAGTACTTTCAGTGAATTAATATTTTTACCAGAGATAACCATTTGCAATAGACAGTAACTAATAATGTAACAAATAATTTAATTATGACTTTCAGTAAAACTAATACAGTCCCTTATGATGTTCTTTGAAACATGCACATGGCTTCTTTTGCGTTTAATGTGGCTAGTATATTCTGTATCCATAATATTACCTGTTCCTGTGGAGGAGAGCGGAACTCCCTCGTCTTTTTGGCAGTTAGAGCAGCTGACATGTTCAGTGCCAGCATAAGTTCATTGTATCGGAACTTCTGGTTGTATTGCAGCTTAGAAACAAATTTGTCAGAGAAGGCAACATTGGATTCCACACGATGTTTCAGCTCACAGTCACAGAAGTAATGAAGAAGTTCGCACATCTAAAAAAAAATGTTACTAGTAAACACATAAACCTAGCACAGCGTGATCACATGTTATGTTTGGAGAGTTATCAAACCATACTAATAATTGTTGTTGGTTTAACTATGTAATTCTAGACTGAAAAGTTTTATCAAGAAAACCTTTAAGTTGAACTAAAGCCAAAACTTTTTTTTTTCACTTTAGGAAGAGTATCCCAGTCAGTGTTTTTTTTTTGCCCTATGTGTCGCATTGGAAAGATTTCCCTTCACTTCCTGTCCCATAGCCACAACAGGAACAGTCAAAAATCTCTCCAATGGGGGGAAATCCCTGGTTGTCACCAGAAGTAGTATCCCCATTGGATGAGTTCCCCTCTATTACTGTTCTGGTGACAACTCAAAATGTGGGATTTTCTTTCACTCTTGGTGATAACCAAGGAGGTGTTGTAATCCTTCTCCACTCCATCCAGAATAAAAAAAAATGGCTTTAGTTCTACTTCAAAAGATTCTGCTCAAGTTTGCTGAACATGTAACTTGATAATCACCTGCTGTGATTGTGCTTCTGATGCTAAGACATAAATGATCAAATACGATCGTGGATCCATTAAAGAACTAAACTGTAAATTGCTGTCCTAAATCAACTATTTGCTTCAAAAAAGTACCTGGAGTTTGACAGACTCTGGAAGGCGAGTCTGCAGTAAGCCCTTGGCAGGAGCCTTGTCGTCTCTAGTTGCTTTCTCACCAGCCTCTACAGCTTTCTCTTCATCCTGAGCAATGTCTTCTTTCTCCCCATTCTCTTCTATTTCCTCTTCTTTGTGGTCGCCAAAAACATTTGGGTCAATGAGCAGTAGAATCTGACGCACATCCTCATCCTCAAACACTCCCATAATAAGAAGAGTGGCAATAAGCTTGAGTACTGGCACAAACTGGAACTCTACTTTTCCTCCAACAGGGTCTCTGATGTGATCCCCACTGCTTTGCACGGCCTCTGTAAGCATGCCAATAGCTTTGGACTTAAGAATATCCACTGGAATCTCTGGGCCATGCTGTTGCCTCTCCTCTCCAGTCAGCACAAAGCAAGGTGCTGTAAAATAAAGGTCAGACTTCAGACAGGTACTACGACCAACCCCGGGCAAGCCATGCCTCTTTGACTCATCAGGGAACAGTTGAATTTGCCGAGTCTCATCAGTGATGGGTATGATAAACTCATTGTTCATCATCAGCTTGCCCTCCTTGGCAGACTCCAGGTAAATGCTGATAAGAAGGTTGTAGAAACCAGAACGCAGGAGGCCAGGAAGGTACTGGTTATCAATCGTATACAGTAGCTGGGACTGATCAACGTGACTGCACAAGGCATGTGCAACACGGTTGTTACCCAGTGCACATACAGCGCAGTATAATTTAAGAGTGTGGTAATGAAATTTCATGAGATCTTCTTGCTCAGAGAGTTCCAGGATGTCAATACACCTGAAAAAAGAGAAAAATAATATATGTATAAAATAAAACATTCATTTTTTGCAAATGGAAATCTTTACATTTGTTCAGTATAGTTTTTTGTCCAATGACCAGCGAAATAGCATCTATAGAAAAAGGAAACAAAGCGGAATGAAGAGATAATGCACACAGAGGGAAATTTATGAAGACTGGAGCAGGCAGAATCTGGAGCAGTCGCCATGGCAACCAATCAGCTTCTCTCTTCAGCTTGTTCAGTTAAGATTTGAAAGAGAGAAGCTGATTGGTTGCCGCACACAGCTGCTCCACATTTTGTCTGCTCCCGTTTTGATAAATTCCCCTCATTGTGTTTTACAACAATCCGTTAAAGAATGATAAAGGTATAACTGAAACTGCAGTTACATACAAAGAGGGGAATTTATCACTAGTGGAGCAGACATAATCTGGAGCAGTTGTACATGGCAACCAATTAGATTCTCTGTTTCATATTCAAAGCTTAACTAAACAAAGAAGCTGATTACTTACTATGGGCAAGTGCTCCCGACTCTGTATGCTCCAATTATGATAACCACCAAGCAAGAGTTTTCTTTCAGGGGTATATTTATAAAGCAGTGAATGTGACAGTTAACAAACATCACTGCAGGTTTATCTTCCCGGTGCTGGTGTTTTAAATTACAGTAATTGATTCAAATGAAGTGAATATTTGGTTGATGTAACATTCACTGCTTTATAAATATAGCACTTAGGGAGAATTTATCAAAACTGGAGCAGACAGAATCTGGAGCAGTTGCCATAGTAACCAATCAGCTTCTCTCTTCAATTTGTTCAGTTAAGCTTTGAACATGAAAGAGAGAAGCTGATTGGTTGCCATGGACAACTGCTCCAGAATCTGTCTGCTCCAGTTTTGATAAATTCCCCTCTTAGTCTTTATAACTGAAATAAAAATATTTACATATACCCTAAACCAATTTTCAGAACCCCAGTCCTCAAGTATCCCCATAATAATTAATAATTTTAGGGTTTTCTTCATTATTCAGCAGTGATTTGATCAGAAGGATAGTATTAGGTATTGTGCTCACAGGAATGTGTTTGTGCCATAACTGGTTCTCTTCTCATACAAGTCAAAGAGGATGTACCGTGTTTACCAGAAAATAAGACCTAGTACTATTTATGGGAATTGCTAAAATATAGGACCTACCTTGAAAATAAGACCATGGGGTCTATTCCCTAAGCTGCCCTAGGCAGCTGTTCGGCTATTCACTTCAGGCTGGTACGGCTGATTTCAGCCATATATCGCCTGAAATCAGCCGTGCATCCGGTGGCTTCACGTGGCTTCAGGTCGGCCGAACATGCTCAGCATGTTCGGCCGACCCGAAGTGCAGGAGGAGTTTGACTCAGCCGATCCAACATCTGTATCGCCTAAGCCGAACTTCCGGCAGGCTACTCGCTGCTGTTCGGTCTATTCTTATAGAGTGAATAGCCAAATGCCGCTGAGTGGTATTCGGCTCGGCTGTTCTGCTCGGTCCCTCAGAGGGACCGAGCAGAACAGAAAAATAGTTTAAAAAGTCAAAAAAATAAATAGAAAACGATTGTGCGGAGCTACCAATGACAGCTAGCTCCACCCAATAGTTTTCTATTAGCCGGCGGTTCTGCTGCCGTCAAAATGTTTTTTTTTTAAACTCTCCCGGGCGCTCTGGGAGTCTCCCGCTATCTACACTAGAGTGGGCGCCCTTCTCTTTTGTTTTCTCCCAGGTATTCAAGCAGACTGAGCACACACAAAGAGCCTGTCATAAGCAACATGAAAAAGAGCAAATAGCTACATGTGGCTCATCAGCAATCGGTTGGGGTCTACTGCTGTACAGTATACAATATTATATACCGTACAACATTGCCCTTATATCACTAGATTGTCTGAGTCTTATATTACACTTTGTCACTCTGTTTTTTAATAAACAATATAGAAAATATAACAGGGACATACCGATTCTCCTCAGGTATATGCAAGGCCAACATCTGCAGGGGTTCTAGGCATTGCACCACCCAGCCATGCCGCTCGCTCACACGTTCTGTTTCCACTTTTAAGAAAATATTTGGCATGCGACTCCATAGTACTGGGGTTATAGATTGCACATCCAAACGAGGTGGACACTGTGGAACAGGATTCTTTTCTTCACTCTTAAATATTGCAGCTGATAGTGGCATGGTGTTCTGTTTGACCCAGAAATAACCACAGAACATAAATGTCATTAATACAAACTCAGGAAATTCATTAGTCCGTTATTCTGCTCAGCATAACAAAAACAGACCACTATACAAAGTGATTGTTGGTAAACAATCGATTAGCAACATAAGGTGAGTACTCATATAAAGTACACATTTGTTACTTTTTACAATAAGCATAAATTTACACTGTCGGAGCCTAACATTGTATGTTAAAGGAGAACTATGGGGTTAAGGCTTTTCCCCATAGTTCTCCTTAGGGTAACGGGAGGACACAAACTAGCATCCTCCCGTCACCCTAAGCTCAGTATACTGCAAGCTACAGCTCGCGGTATACTGAGACGCTCACCTCCCGATCTACTGAGCCGATCTGTGACAGTCTCATTGTCACAGGTCGGCTAGAACTATGAGGTGAGTGAAAAGCACTCACCTCATAGTTCTCCTTCAATCTTGTTTACACAATTCAAACGTTTATCTCCAGTAATATTATGAAATAAAAGCAAAATCAAAAATATACTGTACCTTTAATTTTCCAAGTTCAAACTGAAAGAGATTAGTGCTAGTTGGCTGCAGAAAAACTGCTGGAAACAGCTTGGTATTTGGTTCAACCTGACAAGTGAAAAATGGGTTTATTGGTAAACAAATAGGATTTCTTCATCTAGCAATTCCCTCTAAAGTGGTATTCAAGCATAGCAAAACGCCTCAAAGTATCTAAGCTTAACACTAGAATACCTATAGTATGAGACTGTACTGTCAACATTATGTTTACATAAAAGTATAAACATAATAACTTACATATATTCCAAACTGATAATTTCTCGGAGAATAATAAATGGATGTGCTTTAACCAGTTGACATCCGCGGTGTTAAACCCCCTTCCCATCCAGGCCATTTTTCAGTATTCAGCGCTGCGGTACTTTAACTGACATTTATTCCGTCATGCAGCGCTGTACTGAAATGAATTTTATACCCTTTTTTGGGGACAGATAGAGCTTTCTTTTGGTGGTATTTATTCACCACTGGGGGTTTTATTTTTTTACTATATTAAGGAAAAATTACCGAAATGTAAAAAAAAAAAACAGTTTCCCCTATATTAAATGATAAAACATTTATTATTACCCAATTTTTTGGTAAAATATAAAAGATGGGGTCACGTCGGGTAAAAAGACACTAAACATGTCAAGCCTTAAAATTGCGTGCGCGCGCGAAACCTCAAAAAACGATAATACCCAAAATTGGCCATAGGCGACGCTTTAAAAGCTGTTACCGCTCATCAGTTTAGTGTTATCAGTGATTGATGGCCCTAAAATGATTGCTCTCACTGCGACGTTCGCGGCGATATGTAACATGTGTAGCGCAATTGTAATTTTTGCGCGCTGGGGCACCGGACGCGTATTTACGTTTATAGGCGCGTAAACGTGGGGGTGGGGGAGTTAAACATTTTGGGGGGGTTTTTTCCCCTTTTTTTATATGTGGCTTTTATTTTATTTTATTTTTTTATGTGTTACTTTTCTTTTTTTTTATTTATATTTTTTTTTTTGCACTTATTGTTATTGCTATTATATAGGGGGATAACAACCCCCTATATAATAGCAAAGGCACACTGACAGGTCCTCTTTATGGAGATATTAGGGGTCTCTAGGACCCCTAATATCACCTATGGACCCCAAAAGAAGCTGATGAAGCAGAGATCTGCTTTGTCAGCTTCTTCTCTCTGGCAATAGCAGCCAGATGACTGACAGGTGAATGCGGAAGTGATGTAACACATATGTTACTGCATATGTGCCGCGAACGAGCACATATAGGCGATCGGCGGGCTATGGACCCGCTGATCGCCTATATGTGAAACACCCGGTACCGGGTGTTCGCATTGGACGGGTCTTTTCTGCCCGTGCGTGCCCGCTAGGGGGCGCGCGTGAGCAGAAAAAAATTGCCGTCTGGAGACGGCAACCCGCAGATGCTGCAGTGCCGTCCGTCCGTTTTTCTACTACGGGCGGACGGCAAGAGGTTAAACAAATGGCATTTTAATTGTACATATGGCAGTCTGGACTACAAAGTAAATTAAAAAACTGGTTCTCCAAATCTGGCATGAGTGAATAGCATTATCACATACAACATTTCTAAATGTTTTTTTGTTTTTTATATGTACAAAGAGCTTGAAAATCATTTAAAACTATATTTATTGATCAACTAACTTTATGTGCAAGTCAACACCTCCATGTACCCTTTACTCACATACAAAAAATACATTATTTGTAAGAAATCTATATGTAACATATGTATAAATATACCTGGTAGCAGGTTCCTAGGTCTTTTCCATTAGCTGTGAAGGAAAGCAGTCCTGTGGCCAGGTCAACAAGGCACCCAATGTCTATATCTACATTGCTGCGGCCTGACCTCTGAGAGCCAGTGGAGAGGTCACCTCCCCACACCATGTAACAATTGCTACGTTTTACACTAGAAGTTTCACAAAAAATAAAAGCACAAAAGTAAAGAGGCAAGTTAGGTATCAAAACTATACAATCATACCATTAGAAGAACAATAACACATTTTAGTACTATAGGCTTAATTCACAAAGCTTTAGCACAAACAATAATAATCTTTTATTTAGAAATGTGACTGTAATTTTTTTATCTCATTGGACTCGGCTGAAAATAACTTTAACTTAAAAAAGAAAATAAGGATACTTGTCAAATTGTACTATATGTTCTTTTTATAAGGATTTACACAGTTTGCATCACAGTCAGCAGATGAGCGATACACTTTCACAGCTCCAGTCAGCAAACTTCAACAACTCATACTGCTGTGGAACTTCACAGTGCATAAGAAAAGGAAAAGGACATAGCCATACCTTTCATGCACTCTGCCTCTTTCATCTCCTAAAGTGACAGTCACAGTGCAGTTCTTGCTCAAGTCAAAATTTTTACTGTAGAAGTGGTAGTCAGGAGTCACCCATCCTATCCACACAGAAGAGGGATCCTGACCAGCAAATATTCGCACGGAGTAATAATACAACTGAAAAGAACAAACACATAGCTAAATGTATCTGTTGCGGTAATGTTAATTACATACAAAACAGCATGCAACTATTGTAATCTCTGTAGAAGAAACTGGTACTCCCAATGTCTACACAACAGCTTACTTCCACTTTTAAAACACAAACTAAATATCTTATCTAATTTCCATTTTGTTTGACAAGAATTATTAAAGATATTACATATCTCAACATAATCTCACCGTGGCAGTATGTGAAGATGCATCATGAAGTTGGTTTCTATAAAAGAAAATTAATAAATAGTTGAGATGTAAATATGTTTCCACTTAAAATCCCTGGAGTGCTATAGATTAGTTTTGATTCCCACTGTTGATCTGATTTTGGTGTCAATTTATACTAGCCTAAATGGCAGATAAACCTTGTAAACATGTAGAGTTTTATGTTGTCGCTTTAACAGAGAAGAGATGTTTAGAGACTTAGCTGCTATCCATCGCATCACTTCTACATGAATTTGTAACATTCTTTGCAGGGTCATTTTGATTAAAAAGCCACTTTTCTTGAGTATAGCTTTAGGTCAGCACTAGACAGAAACTGCTGTTATACATTTATATTATAGTAAGATATAAGTATACCCAATACCTGTGTATGCATATACAATTTTCATTTGGGATGCAGAAGGGAATAAGAATCCCTGTCAGATTTTTATTGTTATTGGTTCCTCTAGCAAGATTCACCCTCTCTATTTCTGCAAATGACCACTGTCAATGAAACAAAGTGATGCATTATCCAAAAAATGTAGTTGTCACCAAAACAAAAGATGAGGGTGAATCTTTCAATAAGGACACCTGTTCCAGTGACCACTGTCTAAGAGGGATATTTTTCAAACTTTGCAGATTTCCTCTGACTTTCTTTTGCATCTTCAGGGCAGGAAGTAAAGGGAGTTAAGGGGAATCTCACTATCATAACACAGACAGCAAAAAATAAGTAAAAGCAGTTTAACCCTTCCCTATGCTGTCTAAACAGACCCAATGCATTCACAATATTATGCCAGCTTGTTATGCTCATAAATTCTGCAACCTACACTCAGCATTATCTACATGTTCTGTAGGCAAAAAGTGCCAAAAGTCACAGATCAAAGCTATCACTAAGGGTCCCAGTTATAAAGCAGTGGTATGACCTTACTGCGGGCATTAAAAAGTACAGATACATTTATAAAGTACGGCACTAAGCTTTACAAATGTGCAATATGCTCCGCTTGCTTCAGGACTCCAATAAATTAAAATGAAAAAAAAAAAAGATGAAGCAAGACAACCAGGCCACGTGACCTGTCAAAATCATGTGACAAGAGAGAACCATGGCGTTCTCTCTTCTGGCTTATTCAGACAGAACTCTGTTAGACACCACAGGCTCTATACTGCAACTATAATATTTTCTTTCTTCAACCTGTGGGATGAATGAAGAAAATATAACAGATTCCTCCATTAATGCTTACGAGCAATAATGGAGGAAACTTCCACTGTCTTCATTGTGTTCTGATGGCGGCCACTGTCAGAATACCTGAATGGAGCTGGCAGCTCATTGGCTGCCCACTCTGTTTGTTCCAAGCTTTTTCAACCAGCTCCTTTGATCAGCTGATCATGGGATGTCGGCCTGAAGGGTGCCAACAGCGGAACCCACTGTGTGAATTTCGCATAGTTTATGGACATCTTTATGAATAACTTGTAAAATTCAGACATGGTGCGATGAAAACACTGTGGTGTCACGCAGACAGGGGTATATCCGCTCTCAGCTATAACAAGTCACAGTCTTTATCATATTAAATAATTGCCTCTGCATTTACTGGTTTTAGTAATAACTTAATAACTAGCTCTGAAAGTCAAAGTCTAGGAAAAATAATGGCAATTGGACTTTCAGGTGGCTGTGCAGGTTCTATGCTGGGGTGTGTGGGGTCTATGCTGGGCTGTGCAGACTCTCAGACAGGCTGTGCTGGGTCTATAAAGGCTCTCAGGTGGGCTGTACGGGGTCTATGGTGGGCTGTGCGGTGTCTCAGGAGGGCTGTGCAGTGTCACCAGGGGTCCCAGTCGGTCTCGGCAGGTAAAGGCGGCCTGGATCCAAAGGAAGGAGGAGATTTGCTGCCACTGCTGTAAACAGGCACCACGATTCACAGGAAGGATGCTGGGATCTTGCTGGGGACCGTGGCTGCCATCCTGTGAAGCCCGAAACCTGTTTACAGCGCCGGCTTCGGTTAAAAATTTGAAGCTGCAGAAGAGTTGCAAAGGGGCCACATGAAATGGCCGCGTGTTTGACACATGTAGTCTAAAGGCTCATTCGCAATTTTGCATGCACAGATAATGTGTAGGAAATTGTGGGTTTTACAATGAGTTACCCTAAGGTACACTATGTATGAACTGCAATGCAATCCACTGCAGTAGCATTCATTCTGAAGGTTACCCCAACGCACCCACGCTGCAACGCTCCACACATGTCGGGTCAGATGTGTTTTAGTGTCTCTTCATGTGTGCTTCCAGATTATTCAGAATAATGGGCTTCACTAATACACGATTGCATGTTGCATTAATGTAAGGCATAGTCTGAATAAGCCCTTTATGTATTGTACACTTTATGTACACTTTGTGTATTGCAATGATGGTCAGAAGTATTACCATATTTGTTATATATGTTCATATATGTTTTTGTTTAAAGCGACACTAAACGACACTAAACTCAAAAATTAAATAATAAGAATAACTTCTATTATATAAATATTAAATGACTGTGTACCTTTTTTTGTCATTGTTCAGTTCTAAATACTCCAAAATCCATTTTATTTCTCTCAAGCCACAACTTCTTGCCAGAGGGTTGCTACTTCTCCATGGTCCCTATGTGTGCTGAAAAGTAGCCACCCTCTGTGCTTGTTCATGTGAAGGACTACAACATGCTGAAGGCGTGCCTTCTCAGTCTCCACCCACAAATCCTCCCCTCTAGACTCTGGAAGGAGCTGGGATTTCTTCAGCTCTCCCACACCAATATATGAGCTTTGATTTCTCTCCTCCTGGCTTATCAAGGAGGGAGTGTGGGGTGAGCTGCTTGTGAGGAGATTCATCATGTGAGCTATCACCAGCCTCATACTTTCTACTGAGTCTCAGCTCACATGCTGAATCTGGTCACACAGTCACAGAGGATACGGCTCCTACATTTGAAATAAAGTTGTTTTTCTGAGTAGATTGTTGTAAACATGATGTTTGTTGTAAGTAGTTTTGATATTTTCAAGCATTGCAGTGGAGATTCCAAGCAGTGTGTTTAGTGAGTAGAGGGAGGGGGAATGGGGAGGAGGCAGCTGTGTGCAGTGAGAGATGATTCCTCTCTGCCTCATGGGAGTTGTAGGCAAAGAAAGATGCGCAGGTGACCAGAAACAACATGCACGGCTCTTACTAAGGGACAGGAAGTGCATCTGGAGAGAAGAGACAGGGGAGCAAGCACAGCAGACTTTCTAAATGGATTACAATAGTAAGACTTTATTTTAAAACATAAATAAATGTGGCTTTGGAGAATGTTCATTGTGTAGATGTGTATAAGGAGAAAAAAGCTTGGGGTTTTGTGTCGCTTTAAGTCACTTATATTTAAAAACACTTTGCCATATATTTGGGTTGTTGTCTTATTTTCTTCAAATATATGGTGACATTTTATTATTTATTATAGTTTCGGGCAGGTACTTTATTTATGTTTATTACTGTAAACACAAACTGCACAATGAAGAAAACAGTATAAAAAAGTTCTGCAGACGAAGCATTTTACCTCTTTTGGAAATGTTCTTCATTGTTGAACGCAGAATGGAACTCAACTGGCATACTCAGCCTGCAGTATATCATGTCTTCATTACTGTTCTGGGTTCCAAAGGTTTTATGTGTAACCTTTAAGCATGGAGGGATTTCTACAGTACCATCTTTCCTTGTCACCTAAAGAGTTAAATATCAGTAATCAGACAATTGACCTATTTGGTTGTAATTATTGCATACAGTTTAAATATACACATTTACCTCAATGTGAGGATGATCTTTTGGCACATTGACAAAGGTAGGTAAGCGTTTGCTGAACCACATGGCAACATCTCTGTTCATGTTCACAGCAAATGGCTGGAAGCCCTCCTGCAGACCACACATTGTGTAGTATTTGAAGGTGCTGGCATCTTTACCTAGGTTCATGCGACCAATCTGACACAGTCCCAAAGAGCAGACCGGAACAAAACCTGCAAAGCACAATTACAGAAATAGTTATTGCAAGAACTTGCGCTAATGGAGAGTGAGGATAATAAGATGTTTAAAATCTTAAGATAAATTGTTATTAAAATATTATTGTTAATAATAAATTATTAAATATTAATATTGATAAAAATTGTGTATAATTCAGTTGTTCTAGAAGGGTATGGGAAGCTGCTGGACTAAGGCACTCGGCCCCTAATAAGATGTGTTACTTTAAAACGTACAGCGCTAACCGTCCTTCATGAATGGATATATGAGAAATCAAACGTTGGGATCGAGGTTTGAAGCATACAATTGAAGAGTAGATGAAAATGTAACTCAAAAGTTCAATAAAAAGTGTATCTCAAAAAATCAATATCATAAATTTAAATACAATGTGAAAATTGTGTATAAAGCATAATAATCTATTACATTTGATCAGTGATGTATAAAAATATTTATACATCACTGATTTCACAGGTTTATTTTGATCACACAGCATATACAAGTTAAAAAGAGCGCTAAAAATATTTTTTAAAAGCCGGCTGATCACTTTAGGCGTGATTCCTTTGGACTGGATCAAATGACGTAAGAATAGGCAGGCCATCCCTTGAAAACGTCTGTGTGACGAAACGCGTATTTAACTTGTATATGCTGTGTGATCAAAATAAACCTGGGTTTTATTACGCTATGAGCGTATGCTTTATCTTTCTTACCTGATTGGACATCCCACCGGGGGGACCCTAAAAGTAAGAATACTTCGTTTAAACACCTCGGAGAAACGGGAGCCCCTTCCTTCCTTGAAGTCCGATTGAGCGTGGGAAGTAAAGACGGCTTACCTTGATGAAACAAACGGGTTTAACATCTTCTGATCTGGTGAGTGCATTCCCTTGAGGGGATTTTCTCCTCATTTTTTCTTCATTTTTTCTTCGGTTCTTTTTGGATTTTCGTTGGACACATTACTGCACTGAATCTTCACTGTGGAAGTGCCTTATATTTATGGATTTTCAAAGACTTTAAAAGATCTGGACTATTCACATACACACTTATAGATGTTTATTTAAACGGTTACACATTGTCTGTTGTATCCACCATTTATTAACTTAAATCACCCACACTTGATACATATATTCATAATTTATCACAGTTCATTAACAAATATTTTATACTTTATATTTTACATTTTGTACATATATAATATTTTTATACATCACTGATCAAATTTAATAGATTATTATCCTTTATACACAATTTTCACATTGTATTTAAATTTATGATATTGATTTTTTGAGATACACTTTTTATTGAACTTTTGAGTTACATTTTCATCTACTCTTCAATTGTATGCTTCAAACCTCGATCCCAATGTTTGATTTCTCATATATCCATTTATGAAGGACGGTTAGCGCTGTACGTTTTAAAGTAACACAATTACAGAAAGCTGAGTCAGTGTCAAATTACAGATGGTGCCCTCTGCAGGAAAAATCCTTCATCAATCTGTCACAAAGAAACTATGATAACCACAGGTTCTGCTGAAGGATATTACTGATCACTGAGGTACAGACCTGACCTCTTACGCTAATCACTAATAATACTTTTACAGTTCTTTGTCTTTCAATATGATTTTAGATTGCCAAACATCCATGAATGAACTCACATCTTAAGCTAATCTCAGGGGACACCAAGACATACTGTTCAGCAATAAATATAAATACAATGCCTCACTAGCCTTTGACGTCCACATGCTATTTAAGCAAAATATTTAATAAGGCAGAAGAAAAAATTACAGTGAGAAGAGCCTGAAATATTCGGGCACCAACCAGAGCTCATTTACTGTTTCCCAATAATTCAGTGCATACTAGGGTCTGAACCTTTAAAGCAATGTACTGCTTGCCAGAAATGACGCAGCAATATCCATTTACTAATTAAAGATTAAGTAATTGCGCTGCAAAGTGGACTTTCATTCAGTTAGGCAGTAATAAATCTCTTGGCTTCTTATGGAATACTGCAGTCAAATAAAGCACCTAAAAACACTTCTGAACTATGCCAATATAACGGCACTAAACATAATTGCTGCTAAGAAAATTAATGATGAACCTGGGGCTCTTTTTTAGGCGTGACTTGATTTGTGTCTTGTGTCGCTATTGAGAGGTGCCGTTGTTTCTCCACAGCCACCAATCAGATGGAAACCTGCTCTGTATAGACTGCTGGAATCTGAAAATGTGAATCTGATTGGAGTATTTAGGGAAAAATATCTCTTAGGTTGGCTATAGATGGGAATGAAAACAGTGTACAAGGAGATATCTGCCCAGCCTTTTGTGAGCTGGCACAGCACTTGATTCCCACGGATTGCTGACAGCAACATACATGCCCTACCTCACTCTCCTCCACAGAATAATGATGGATTTGGCATCACCTGCACCATCAACCATTGAAGAAAATTGTGCCCTTTACTAGATAAAAAAAGGCCTGATTGATTGAAGCAAGAGATGTTTAATCTAAAAGCATTGCTAAGTTGTGACATTTGTGAAGGACCAAACACAAGCATTTATAAAAAATAAATAATAAATAATTAACTTCTATATTTAAGTAAACAACAATATCACCCACATGTCCTAAAAATGTAAAGCTGAACTCTAGCCAGCAGATGAAATACACAAATGTAAACTAACTTGCCTAACATTTTATTTGCAACCCTGTACAGCCCCTTGATGATTAACATTCTGGCCATACTGCACGGTTATATGGGTGACCTCACTTATACCAATGGCTTTTAAAGTACATCTGCTGACAGCATTTAAAATACATTCAATTACTTTTTATTAATGGATTAAACGATATGTAGCTTGAGCTAAGCTTTGAAGATTGTTAGCTAAAGTACTGACGAGTTTTCAGTACTGAATATCTATTAAAGGTAAGTGAAATGTTATGTTTACTTCTGTAAAATATATTACTTACCATTTTCAATTTCAAAATCAGCAAATGCCAGTTCAGACCCTTGGTTAGTAATGAGCAGTTCTCCATTTAACGTGAAGATCATAGATTTATCATCCATATTAATCATGGATCCCACCACATCTCCTGGCTGCCAGTTGCGACCAAAGAAAGAGCTTCCCATGTTCCAGCACTGGCCCTATGAAGATTAATACATTCATTATTATATGTTATGAATGTGCTCACACAACTGGAACAAGGATTGCCATGGATGTAATAAGCTCAATATCCTTTATGGTGAAGATGGTCATAGATATAATGATGTTTTATGAGTGCCTTTTTATCCAAGGAAGTTTTAATGTTTGTGGGAGAGTTGATGCGACACTTAACTAGAAAATATATTCTGGAAGTTGTGCTCAAAAGACAGGCAGAGAGAAAATAACTATTCAGCTGTATTGCCTGTGGTCTTGCTGCAGCTCAAGCAGGGTTTTGCTTTCCCATGTTAGAGCAAGGAGAACAGTGTGCAGCACTGCAGTGAAATTACCATAACTCACTCTAAATATACTGATTCTAGGGGGTCTATTCACAAAAGGGTAAAGAGTTTGGAGAAGGCAGGAGAAGTGAACAATCTAGGACAAAATAGCTGAACTTGAAAGTGAGTGAGAATTTCTCTAAATCAGCTTTTTTGACCTAGATTGTTCACTTCTCCTGCCTTCTCCAAACTCTTCACCCTTTAGTGAATAGACCCCTAGAAGTCTGAGGCAACAGTGCCTTAGAACTCACACTGTAGATATGCAGACATGAAGCTGTGGGTACAGGGTGCTTAGGCACCCTCACATACCAGGAAGTGTACTGATATTTTTCAGGAGTGATTATGACAAAGGGTAATTTTTTCAGGGTACTGCTTAGGCAACATTAACATTTCTAAATCTTAACATCAAATCTTCACTTTTTGAGTTCAGGTCCACTTTCAGGTAAATTCACAAAAGCATGATGGCATCACTGAAAGCTTAGTTACAGATTATTTAACCTACAATTACTTATGCTAAATTCAGATAATGCAATAACACTATAGTTCTGAAGCAGTAAGAGGGCTTCTGGACCCCCAAGGAAGATGGCCTGTTTGTGGCAACAACTTCTGTACTTATATTACTGGTTGCATGTGAAGGAGTAGATTTAGTCAAACACAAAAAAGTTATTTACTAATACACTTCTAAATTAATCTTGTCTACCAAACCTTTTGACTCCTAAAATCATATTTTTCGGAGTTGAAATTTGTTGTTGCCTGTAGGCCATAGAATATCCAGTGTTGTCTAATATCCATTATATAGGCATGCTAGTCAAAGGGCGAGTTGATGTTTAGAAACATTTTAAATGTATGGGGGAATAAAGTAGCAAAACATTACTTACTCTGCTTCCTTCAAATACAAATGCCCGATCATCTGCTCCGAGTTGAATGTCCGGCCTGCAGTTGGGTCGAGCCCAGCCTACTCGCATATCACCTCCAGTCACCACTTCAAACTCAAAATACCAACTCCCAGATTTGACAGCATATGTCTGCTCCACCCTAAAGAAGCGAATCTTATCAATGCTGATGCGCTCCATCATTTGGTCAGCTACAAAAATATATACAGGAAAAAGAAAGTCAGTACAAATCTTAATAAAGTGTGTGTTCATCACTCTTGTAGATAAAATAAGTAAATGTAGAAGGGTGAGTGGCTAATAAGGGTATGGCAGCAGACAACTATGAAGAATCCAATAAATAACAATCAAACATGCTGATAATACCATTATATCCCATCATATGAAATGACAGCAACAATGAACAATTATCTGTATTGTAGGCTCCAGGTTCACTGGCTAATATGGCTGTTGTATCATCCAACAAGTAAGAGATTTTATTGATTGTAAGGAATTTAATAATTCTTTGTACAATCAGAATTTCCGAATCAGTTAAAATACTTTATTACATTTTAACTGATATTGGCCTTTATGTGCTGTTATAACTTACTGATGTTTGCTATTGGGGGCACGTTTAGTCCCTATTCACACCTTCATGTTGAGTGAACGTGTGCCGCAAGTGAGCAATGACTCGCGTTACCGCAATGTGTTAAAAACCTGCAACACACTTTCAGTACCATTACATGTCTATGGCACCCTAAACACAGCCAGCAAAACACACATTTTTGCCCGTGCGTTGTCACACATTAAACATGCACAAATGCAAGGTCAGCATGAGCTACTTTGCCACACGGCGCAAACCATGCATAGATGCATTCAAACACGACGTGCATTCTGGAATGCCAAGGTGTGAACAGGGCCTTACTGTAGCTCGGTAGTATGCATTGTATCGCACACTGCCGGAGCTGTCCCAGTTTACTTTTTTTTATGTGGGGAGTACAATGTGTACACTCCATTTAGGTCCTGTATAAAGTGCACTGCGATAAAATGCTTGTTTGCATTTTATCTCAGTTCACCACCCACTGTGTTGTGGTGTTATTGGGACACAGAATACAATTGTTTCATCTGGTGTGGTACAAAGCAGGTCACCACTATATGTGTGAACAGGTCCCAAAACCTAAGTCCTTGTCAATCAGTGGTGGGCAGTAATTTGTTTCTTTTATTATTGTAGGATCATACACTATCCTGTGTTCACAACATATTCTTACTGATTTCTTGGTCTGGTGGTTCAATATTATAGCCATAGCCAATAAATGTTCTCACAGCTTCACGCAAGCTGTCTCTATTAGACTTTTTAGTCCGTTCATCAAGTAAAGCATATGGCACCAAGCGAGGATTTCGTTTGTTCTTCAGGTCCTAAGAAAAAAAAAAACAACACAGTATTTATAACATACAAACTGCAAAATGCAACTTAAAATACGGCACATGCTTTTTGTTATAATACTCAAACCATCACTTTACTATTATCCATGCAAATATACAATTATTTCAAAATCAGGACACTAGTATTATGAATGCAATGTATAAAAAAGCAATATCTCAAAATCAGTAGCTGTACTACTTTTCTGTACAAACATATTTCTGTTTTTCCTCTGATCTACAACATAGTATGTTGGCCATTTGTGGACATTACACTCATGAATAGAAAATTACTGAAAATGTAAAGGGCAAATTCACTTTTAGCTGAGGGTCATCCTTCCAATTTTCTTTAAAAAGCACAGCACTTAGGTTTCAACTGTTTTTCACCTCACTGGAAAAGTTGCAAATTGGAATTTGAAAATAAAATGCAGAGTTAACACAATGTTATAAAGTCTCATCATTTTTTTTAGACAAGCCTCGGCCTCTCTCACTCCCATCTCATTAGCAAGTGGTTTTGTTCTAGTTTACCACTTATGTTCCAGTTCGCCATTTTTGCTTTTTTATTCATTTTAATAATTTAGTTTTTTTCACTTTTGAAAAACAGTTTAAAGTTTTTCTAGTTTGCTGGCCTGCAGATTTGTTTAGTAAACACATGGAAAAATAGGGTATACTTTAGAAGGTTTATAGCATTAATACTAGACTATAATGTAGGTTTTTATTCGTTAAAAAGTTGCAAACCTGACCAGGTTTGACTAATGTTCATTTGCTCTATTACATGTCAGGCCCCCCAGAAACTGACAAATTCTCCTTTAGGATTACACACAACGTTGTTTGATAAACTGTGGTTTGGGAAGCAGAAGTGATCAATGGGGCATAGATGAATGATCTTCATGGCTCAGTCCAGTATTCAGAAAGGAGCAATAAACCCATTAATGCTAATTTTTAAAGGCTGGTGTAAACTAATCTAAAGCAAAGCAGGCAAGATACCTACTGCAGCAAATTGGATTTCTTTCCTCTCTCAAAAGACAGAATCTGATTAGTTGCTTAGAATGGCAGCCCCCATGATTCTTCTGTTTTCCTTGCACCATTCCTTTACAGCTTTATAAATCAGCTTTTGGATTCACACAGAAAAGTGATGACATATACACAGCATTTGTTTTAGAAACACGAAGCTGCACATCATGATAGCTTACCTGCTGAATGCCATAGGTCCATCCTTGTTTTATTCTGTCTTTAGCCCAGACATTGTGTGCATTCTCTGCAAGTTTATCAACAAGAACTTCCTGGGCTGGTAACAGTTTTACATCAGACAGGTCCAACGGGGCAGGTTTGTAAGCATTGGACATCATATAACTGTAAAAATAATGATAGCTTGTATGTTAGTAAACGTGGACTAAGATTTACTGCAGAGCTCATGGTACTGAAAATCTGCTATTAATTGTGGTTTCATACTAATACTTGTCCTTCTTAAATCATTAAAATCGGATGGCTACCAACAGAGACCTCATGACACAAACTGCATTCTTAAAGACGTCACTGCACTTGTATTCCATTGAGAACAAGTCCCTCTGCCGCGGTAGCTGATGGAACTTTTAGTTTCTCCATTAACAGATCCTGTCATAGGATAATGCGTCTGTGCACAGCTCTAATACATTAAAAAAGGGCCCGTGGGGAATAAAACTCCACAATTCAGGTAACATGGGTGTAACATGAAACATGATCTAAAAGGTAAACTTAGCCTTTAAGAATGAGAGTTAAAGGGCACTACCTGTGTCCGTCAATGGACAAGTAAAAGATTTTTAAGCAGTTCAACTGAAGGGGCTGGGAACATCAGCTGGGAGATGCAACAAAGTGGAAACAAGAGCAACAGAGCAGGACTGAACACCCTGAGAAGCTTATAATCCCACAATTATAAAAGAAAGGAGTAATAACAGTCCACCAAAATACAATGGGTGAATAAAAACAACACCTGAAAAAGGTGAACCAGGCAAAGTAGTTACTTAACGAAGAGGAAAAAAAGGAATATGCCTGTGAAACCTTGCCTTGGACAACAAAAGGATAATATTCCAAAAGATTAACAGCCTTGGCAGGCACCTCTAAGTCAGCTAAATTAGGACCCCACCTGGAGCTCCTCCCACAGGACCAGCGCACCGCTGACTCGTCCCTGCTCTTTCCGGCAGACGGACACAGTGAGTGAGGGCAGATTTGGGGGGAGATTTATTAAGCAATTATGTATTGTCTGCACTGTATTAGCAGTATATACTCTACATAGAGTATATACTGCTAATACAGTGCAGACAATACATTTACAATTATACTAACATGAATGTATTAAATGATCTGTATGTAGCCCTGTACTATGGATCATTTAACCCATTCATGTTAGCAGAGGATCATTGTAAATGTATTGTTGCAGGCACTCTATATGTACATGTACTATATACTACATATAGAATGCACTGAACAATAGATTTACAATTATCCTCTGCTAATATGAATGGGTTAAATGATCCGTAGTACATGATATGTAGCCCTGTACCCCCTTTTCCACTTACAGAGCTAGGTTATTTTTCTTTTAAATAAATATTAATGTAATTTTATTGGTATCTATCTACCAGTAGCTGCCTCATTTCCCACCCTCGGCTTATATTCGGGTCAATACTTTTTCCCAGTTTTTTTTGGTAAAATTAGGTACCTCGGCTTATATTCGGGACGGCTTATACTCGAGTATATACGGTACAAAAACCCAAAGGGGTACATGGAAAGGGCTTGGTATACAAAAACAAAACAAAACAGGGAGAATCCAGGAGGATAGTTTTGTTCCCAGAGATCACAGAAAAGCCTAGATCCTCACTGTTGCAAACATTTCACAATAGAAATGGAAGCACTAACATGTAGAAGCAATAGCTAGACCCAGGTGGTTCCAGAGTAATGAGGAGGTGGAAACATTCTGGAATAGAAAAAAACTCTGAGGTAGGAGTACTGCCAAAGTAGAAGTGGCCAGCATAAGGGTGTCTATAAACAACAAATTTCAAAAGACCCTGTAAACATAACAGAAAAATCACACTAACCAAGTGTAAGTACTATTATTAAGTATGTGTAAAGGGCTAACTGTTTTGCAATTAGAGAGGGAGGCAGAATCAGATCATCTTCGAGGAATGGCAGTAATAGATGAGAAGGACTGAGAGTTCTGTCACATGAAAAGATCTCTTGCGTTCCTGCGAGTCAGAAGCTGGAGACTTGGGCATACCACTATGAAGAGGATGACCAAAAAGACACCTGCCTTTATATGGCAAGTGCATATGCATGTTCTTTGAATGTATATTCTGTTGGAAATGCAACAGTATATTCTGAAATGTACTGATTGTATTACTGACTGTGATATGTCTTTTGAGCTGTAGATGGCGCTGTAGTGCAATGTTAGATTTCTATATGCATGCTTATCTATGATACACAGGACGTTCTTTTATCTGTATGTTTCTTGCATAATGCTTTATTCTGATGTAATTTCCTTATAAGCAAGTAAAACTTAATTCAGCATTCCTCAAGATCTCATTGCTTCACCTAAACAAATAACCAACATTGTCAACATCCCAAGCACATAGCCAAAGTGCTCTACACAGAAGGACAGACATTATTGTCATGCAAGACACCAATTTAGATGTTTCTAAGAGACCTATAGAGCAGATATTCAGGCATGATGCTGCAAAACTCTAGGGTCCTAATCAAAATAGAAAGAGCCACGTGTGATCCAGTCAGACATGGTTTCACAAATTAGAGTTGCCACTAGAAGAAGACAGAAAGTAATACCAGTTCGCTGATACTGGGTGTAAAGAGGGAGTCTATAATCCCTGAAGATAAAGACATCATTGACAGAAGCAATCTGGTGTTATTCAATTCAAGAACTGGTAGGTTTATTGAGGGTTTGGACCATGTGTCCAGAAAGTCAATTTCCATAGGTAATAGCTTTTCCACATGAAGCAGGGAAGTACATGAATGAATAGAAAGTTTCCAGTCTTGGGTTAGGATGTTTCCTAGATAAGAGAGTAAAGGAAAGGTCTGAGAGTTAAAAGGAACATGAAAAGATCATGTACCTGGTGTGTCAGTTTGATCCTTGAAGTGACACTAAACTCAGGAGTTAAAGGTCTTAAAAATGCACTCAAGTACCTTAACTGTTAACAAAAATGTATCTTTGGGAGCCACCACTCGCTTGTTCAGGTAATGGACTACAATCTCACATTTAGTTTGCCAATTTGTATTGAGATTGTATTCCATCACGGAAGTGAGCTTGGAGTGGTGTCTACTTTACAACACACACAGGGACCATGGGGAACAAAAGTAGCCACCCTCCAGAAGGAAGGACAGTGTCAGCACCAATTAAGAGATAATTTGAGGATCTACAGCTGAGTGATACACAAATAAGATACATTTTTGTTAATAGTTAAGGTACTTGAATACATTTTTAAGATGTAACTACTGAGTTTAATGTCACTTTAATGCTCAAGGCAAAGCGGACTGTGTCAAACAAGTTGGAAAGAGTATTGTGTATCGTGTGCCTCAGATACCTTGAGAGGTGAAGGGCCAACAAGGTCAGAACTGTAGTAGGGGTGTGGGCTGAGTGCCTGCTAGATACTGAGCAAAAATCAGAAGTAGAAATATGAGATCTAGAAGACCTGAGAAGAAAGCATCCAACCTCCTAGGAATCTAGCAAAAAAAAAAAGGAGGTACAGCAGTTGTAGGCTGGGTTTACGGAAGGCTGGCTTTGCATCCAGACCTCCTGAAGGCAGCAGTATGACCAGCTGTATATGATTTTTTCTGCTCTTGGGTCCCTCAATGAAAGATTAAGAAACTTAGAATTATGCTTACCTTACTCCCCTCTTCTGCATTGCTTCCTGGGCAGTGCAGAGCAGGTAAATCTCATGAGAAGACACTCTGGTCTATTGCATAAGCGCCTTCTTGTGTGATTTTAGCTGCTCTGTATTCCCCAGGATCAAGCCAGATTGAATGTGAGATCATCTTTACCCCATCAAAACAAATGGCAAATGCACTCATCAACTCATAACCAGCCTTAAAGCAAGGTGCACATGGAAGGGCTTTAAACAGTAAAACCGCAAAACATTTCCCAGCACACTCACCAGCCAGCATGCAAAAAAAAACCTGTCTAACCGATAAGGTTAAAGACAGAGGATTTAGATAACGTCTTCTGCAGAATATGTGAAAGCCGCACTGGATCGTCAAGGCCCCTCTGTAGTGCGGTTAAAGCTGGTTATGAGTTGATGAGTGTCACGTCCTACTGTCTGCGTTGTATGAACCACAACTGCGGAAGGCTGAGTGACTGTGGTATTATCTCTAATTATGGCAATCAGTACTGAACTCCAGGCTTCACTCTCTGTCTCAGGAAGGAGAGTTAGGAGTTCTTGACATCATCTGCCAAAGTAGGTATGGAATCTGTTACTGGTGTGCAGGGAAGGTATTGCTTCATACCCACCACTGGGTTAATTTGGATGCGATCACCACGTATGGTCTAAGTGAAAGGTTCACTATTAATATAAATGCACTGAGGAGTTCAGGTCAAGCACACTGATAACACAAAGTCTTATCCTTATATTGAATGCATCAATGTAATCAGATCCAGCGTAGGCAAAATGATAGTCTCATTCAATTAATAAGTATTACAATGTCATCAATCCAGCATTGGCAAAATGATAGTCTCATTCAGGTAATAAGTATTGCAATGTAATCAATCCAGCATAGGCAAAATTATAGTTTCATTCAGGTAATAAGTATTGCAATGTAATCAATCCAGCATAGGCAAAATGACAGTAGAGTAAGCAAGGTACTTATCCGGTCCCTGGAAGGTACTGGCTGGTCAATGTCAAGGCTGCCTCAGTGGGAGTCCAGATCCAGTGGGTCACAGAGGTTCAGGCAATAGGACTGGCGTGGATCCTCCAGGCTGGTACTGCATCAGGGGAGCAGGTTCGGTTGGGGGTTGCAGGCGTTGACACCGCAATAACGGAACGCCGTGCAAGACCCCAAAGCCGGCTTTTAAGACAAGAGGAAGTGCGGGTGGGCGGAGCCACATGTTCCTCCCGGCACTTCTGCGTTCCAGCGTGGAACGCAGCGGCGCCCAACACACACGTCACGGCGCCGTTGCCGAGTGTGTTCCACGCTGGAATGCAACGGCGAAATTCGTCGGATGTTTGTTACAATGAGTGCGTTTGCCATTTGTTTTGCTTGACTGATTTGGTGCAGTGACACACTGGGGGTCTCAGCTGTCGTTGTGATGTGCGGGGTCCCTTGTTTGTCCTTGTGCCTTTAAGGAGGTTGGCCTGCCTGCTGGCGAACCTGCACCCAATTTTTTATTTTGCTACATTTGCTCCAAGAGAGACTCTCATAGGTCAGAGTTAGGACTGCACTACACAGATGGGCCTTGACGAGGCAGTGCAGCTTTCACATATTCTGCAGAAGACGTGTATCTAAAACCTCTGTTTTTAACCTTAGCGGCTAGACAGGTTTTTTTGCATGCTGGCTGGTGAGTGTGCTGGGAAACTTTTTGCTGTTTTATCATCCTTACCTAGGCACCACAGGCAGAAGACGAGAGTAAGGCAACTAAAATGCTTTTTTCTTTACATCTACAATTTAGAACTAATATTATGTGATTTGTGAAGGGGGAGGGGGCCCAGACAGTAAAAGTAGACCTTTTACTTCAAGGTCCACTTTAACAGTACTCCATAAACCAGACTTGCTGTTGATTCCCTGGTTGTACAAAATTTCATAAACATCAATTTAAAAAAAGGCAGTGCCAGATGAAAAATAAATCATGTTTCGGGGTAGAAAAAAATGCATATCAATTTGGCACAAATTGTATGTTTCATTTTTGATGTGTAACAGATTGCCATTAGCTGTGCACTGGTTTTCCTAACAACATCACACAAACATAATTTCCACAAGGTTGCATGAAAGACATAGGTAATAGTGATCCTAAAATAACAGATATGTGCCACATTCACTAATGCTACATAATGAATGACAGGCAAATGAAAAATCAATGAAAAGTTACAAAGTACACATAACAGTGACTGCAAATAATTCATTATTGTATCAATATCAGGTAAGCTCACAACATTAGAGTTTTTGAAATGCATAAAGGCATTTGATTGCAATCCAAAGTGTAATTAAACATTCTCAAAATGATTCAGAATAATTTCCGCATGTTTCGCCGGTAGAGGGAGACATCTCCAACTCAAATGACATACAATAAATGGTAAGGATAATACAAGCACATAACACTGCAGTGGGACTTAACTGAAGTAAAGAAAATCAGATCAAAACCGAGGATTTGGCTAGGTGATTGCTTGTCTCATTTACCATGATGGGTTCACTGACATTCACCAAACATTCACTGGTAACATGTACCTCATTTATCATGTAGTTCAAACTGGTAAACCTGTAGTGAATGCTTAATGTAGAGTAGGAACATTTTGACAGAATGTGAAATGAATGCTTAGAAAATGCCATCAATTGTGCAGGCTCTAAAAGTTTCTGATTTAGCACACCGTCCAAATGTTTGTCCTCAGAAATGGTCTTGGGGGCGTGTCCTGGCCATGGCGGAGTGAGCACGTCTTGTCTCACTGCTCTCCCGATCCGCTCCAAAACCGGGACTAATCAGGGCACCTACAGACCCCTACAATGAGCAAAACCAGACCGAAGAAGAACCCTGACACCCCCCGGACCTCCGGCACAGGGTAAACTTAAAACTTTCATCTCCCCGGCCGCTCGAATCTCCGCGGGAGTAGGCCCCGGAAAAGCCGCGGCCTCGAGTAAAGGCGCGCGGCCGCCACTGCTCAACCCCGAATCTCCGCCCAACTCCAGGCTCTCCCCATCCTCTTACCCAATCCATGGGGCCACGGAGGGCTGCCCAGAGACCATCCCTTTGTGCGGGCAGACAGGGGATAGGAGGCCCGGAGGCCCTGGCCCACCCAGGCCCCACACGGAGCTGGATATAGGGGCCATCTTGAGCTTACTGCCCACCAAAGCAGATATAGAGGCGCTAGTAGCAAAAATCGAAGAGGCTCACAGTCGAGACATACAGAGCCTGCGACAAGATGTATCCCATCTGACCACGAGGGTAGAGGGAAACGAGACAAGCTCAGCAGCCATAGAAGGGAGATTGAAGGCTCTGGAGGAGTCGAGAGACACACAGGCAGGAATAATATCGGACATGCAACTCCATATAGAAGACCTGGAAGACAGAAACAGGCGTAACAACCTGAGAGTGCGCGGTGTCCCGGAAGCTACAGGGCCCGAGAACGTGCATGATACAGTAGTGGCCATCTTCAACAATCTGCTGGGCAACCCACCCAATACAGTGATTGACCTGGACAGGGCACACTGGGCACTGGGCCCACGCTCAGAGGACCCAGACCGACCTTGAGACATTGTTTGCAGACTACAAAGATTCCCGGTCAAGGAAGAAATACTGCGCAAAATGTGGTCCCAGGGGCCTGTGGATTTCGATGGAGCGACAGTGCGGATCCTGCCCGACCTCTCCAGGGCCACCTTGCAGCGGAGAATGATCCTAAGGCCGCTACTGACACGACTGCGGGATGCAGGGGTGGTATACCGGTGGGGATTCCCCTTCCACCTCATTATATGGAGGAATGCTACCTTCTTCGCCCTGAGGCAACTGGCGGATATACGCGCAATGTTTGAGTTCCTGGAAATGGAGCCCTTCCCGATTCCGAACTGGCTACAGCATCTACCTGGGGGCTCTGCTAGACAATGAATTCGCCCGGATCGCCTCGGCCGGCCTCAAGGGCCACAGCAGCGACAATGCCGACGGAGGTCCTCCTCCCGGGGGAACACCAGCGAACCCTAACGGGCCCCAGGATACAGCCACGACGACAGGTGAATTCACACATGCCATTTGACAAGCGGGACCAGTTTGGTGTTTACCCCTGCCGGGAGGGTTATGGGCTACCAAGAAGGACAGCATAGGACACAGGGATTTTGCCTGAATAACTGCAGGGAACTGTTTTGACAGCGGAGAACACAAGGGTCCTCCTGTCACTGGAATGCTGCCTACCCCCTGGCGGTGTGGAGCGCTCACTTACTGCATGGGTGAACTGGTAGTCTGCCGAGCATCTGGCTGACTAATATTAAGAGTTTTGGAGCTGGTTTGAAACATATGCCTGGTTTGGGAGGGCCTCGGGTCCCTCGTCCCCTCCGTGGGCGCCAATCGGGGTCCAAAGACTGCTGCCTTGAGTACCAAGGAATTCTAGGCAGCGTGCCGGGAGTGGTGCTCGAGAGGGGCGGGAGGATTCCTCCCTATTGATATGTTCTGGTTATATGCTCAATAGTTTGTTTAACTATGACCTCTTTCACTCACCAACCACGATCATATGTCAGAGGTCTAAATTGTAGGTGCTTATCACTCCGAGATATTGCTAAGAGTGGTCTTTCCACTCACTAATGTCCTGGTGCGGAGTGGGGGCGTTGAGTGGGACCCCGCTTTGATCAGCCACACTCCCACATAGGTCATCCCGCCTAGGGGATCTGGTCCTTTGGGCGGGTGAATTCAGGGGTAGTTACCCCATTAGATTGTTGCTTGTTAAATTGTCTACAGTATTGTCTTCCCCTACCTCCTTTTGTCCCCGTGTCGGCCACCGACCCTCTAGCATTCGGATGACTGGCCCAACCTCTCGCTTAACAACTCTCCCCTAAACCTTGCTCTCCTCCACTCCCTCG
>NW_017306414.1:1195613-1219801 GCF_000935625.1 Nanorana parkeri | reverse complement strand
CCCTGCCCCCCCCTTCTTCTCTCTCCTGCCCCCCCCCCCTTTTTTTTTCTTTTCTTTTCTTCTCACCTCTTTCCTAGAGGGACTCTCCCCCTTCCTGAGCTCCAGCCGGCAGTGAGGATGCCTCCAGTGTCCTGTACCGTGGTGTCCTGGAATGTCAAGGGTCTGAACATTCCGGAGAGGAGAACGGCCGTTCTCAACGAACTCCAACGCCTGAAGGCCCAGGTAGGCTTTGTCCAAGAAACGCACTTCAAGGCCACTAGTATTCCCAGATTTCAGAACCAACACTTTCCACATGCCTACCACTGTGGCTCCCCGGATGGTAAATGCAAGGGAGTGAGCATTGTACTGCATAGGACCGCACAGTGGCAGTACATAGACGCGCGACATAGTCCGGATGGCAGATTCCTTTTTGTGAAGGGTAGCGTGGGTCCTACTTTATGCACGTTCGCAAACGTATACTTGCCTAACGTAGGTCAGATTCCTTTTTTGGAGTCCACCCTGGAGCAGCTGGGGGAATTCACGGAGGGAGTCCTAGTACTAGGTGAGGATTTCAATATGGCCCTAGACCCTATTCTGGATAGCTCAAGATCAGCTTCGCACCTCTCCTTCTCTGCTCTCCGGAGGGTCAGAAAATGTCTGCGGCACTTCCAATTAGTGTATATATGGCGCACACTGTACCCTAAAGACAGTGACTACACATTCTATTCCAACGCGCATGATTCCTACTCCCGGATAGACTTATTGTTAGTGAGACACAGGGACCTGCCAGCGGTGAGGGAGGCGTCCGTTGGAGTAATTGCACTCAGACCATGCCCCGATTTCTTTGACCTTTGCCCTGCAGCCGCAGGAGCGGGGGGCATGGAATTGGCGCCTAAATGATTCTATCCTGCATGACCCCATCCTGGTAGAGGATATTAAAGCTGACCTGGCCACTTACTTCGCTTGCAATGACACTGTGGAATGTGATCCCATGATCCTCTGGGAGGCACATAAGGCGTACATCAGGGGTACCTTTATTAAACAGGGAGCACGACTCAAAAAACAGAGGTTGGCCAAGGTGGAAGCCCTGTTAGCGAACATAGCCCGCCTGGAATCGGTCCACAAAAAGTCACTGGCCAGGTCTGTCCTCTGGGAACTAACGGGACTCCGGGAACAACTGTTGTCCCTGTGCTTAGGTAAGGCTAGGAGTATACTATCTAGGTGTAAACGAGTTTTCTATGAACTGGGCGACAAATGTGGCAGGCCACTAGCCAGGGCGTTACGTACGCAGCAAGCCCAATCATATATATCAGAGATACTGGCCCCCTCCGGGAAGAAGTTGTGTAAGACTGCAGAAATAGCAGGGGTATTTGCAGAATACTACTCATCCCTATACAACCTCCATAGCCAACATACTCCTCAGGCTACGCTGGAACTTCGAACAAAGATTGCGAGATACATAGCCGAATCAGAGATGCCGGCTATACCCGAGGAGGCGGTGCGCTCCATGGAGACACCTCTTACCGGAGAGGAACTAGTTGCTGCCCTACGCAGGACTAACACTGGTAAAGCTCCGGGGCCGGATGGCCTTTCTTTACCCTACTACAAGACGTTCATGGAAATCCTATCCCCCTACTTCTTGAAGGACTACAACGCAATCGGTAGGGGCATGCCGTTTCCCATAGACTCCCTGCGAGCACATATCGCAGTCATTCCAAAACTGGAGAAAGATCCTCTTCTCTGCTCTAATTATAGGCCCATCTCACTACTCAACTCTGACCTAAAACTTTTCACGAAGATATTGACATCCCGCCTAATCTCCTATTTACAAGACATTATCCACCTGGACCAGGTAGGCTTCATGCCATCTAGAGAAGCACGTAATAATGTAACACGGGTGCTAGATGTCATCCATGAGTCCTCCACCCGGGGAAACCCCCTTCTGCTTCTGTCCACCGACGCTAAGAAGGCTTTTGACCACGTCGATTGGCAGTTTATGGAACTGACGCTCCGGGTGTTGGGACTGGGTGAGGTGATGATGACATGGATAATGGCGATATACTCCAGGCCGACGGCTCAGGTCCGGATCAATGGAGTCGGTGAGCATGTGGCTAAGTAAGGTCAACGAGATCTGGAGAATGGAGGATCTGACTGCATCGTCCAGGGAGACACACAACACTTTCTGCAAGGTATGGTCTCCTTGGACGGAGTTCTTATTCTCCCCAGAATACCGGAGGCACGTTGACCAGGACCAGTCGACCGACCCTCAGAGGTCCTGAGCGCTTGGAGACAGTTATCCCACTGGGAGGGAGCCCGCTCTTTCTCTCACTCATTGCCTTCCTCTGCATTTCTCTTTCTAAGTTCACCAATCTGTCTGTCCCTACCCCTTGTCTGCCCCATGTGTATATGTTACCCTGACCAACTGAGCATAGCAGGTGCCTTCTGACCAGTTGTTGTAGGATTACTAATTACCGAGTGCCCTGTGTCGCCCTCCCATTAAATGGACTACGATCGTCGCCTCCCACTATCCATCAGATCAGATTCCCCTGTTAAAAAACCAGGTGGAGATAGGCGGTGACACCCAAGCCACGACCATGTTTTGGGCGACACAGGGAGAGTGATGCACATGACACCTGTCTAATTTGTGGTCCGGGACCCTTTGCATACTACGGATATTGTTAAATGTTATCAATGTTGCTTAAATGGAAAAGGAAAAGTTACGAGATTCATGCTAAGGTGATCAAGCCTGCTACTTGCACTTCACAATGAGAGTCTTGATTTATAATGTTATGCTGAAAATGTTTTATACCTCTGTATGGATGTTCGTGCTTTACAAAATAAAGAATTACAACAAAAAAAAAGAAATGGTCTTTTATCATTCTATCAAAATATGTTAAGCTAGTGCATTCTTTTCTACAAATACATATAAAATATTTTTGTGTTTATTTGTTTATCCATGCATTCATTTGTATCAAGTTATATTATAACTAGTCTGTAGTCTAAATCACTTTCCTATATTTTCACACAAAAAAAATCACTTATTTTATTCTGGCTCACTTATTTTGCATACAGTCACTTTTAATATTTTTCTTTCATAATCTGCAATTTTTACATAACGATTGTTATATACATTGAAATATATTATGCACAATGTTTTTTTTTTTCTGATTATAAAAAGAAAAAAATATCTGGGCAATGCCCAGGGCCTATTTTACTGCACAAAAATGCATTTAAAGTAGATATTCCATTCATTCCTACATGGCTAGTTTGCACCTAAGTGCTATAGCTCAGCGCATTTTTTTAAAATATAGGACATGCTGCATTTTCCTTAGCCCATGTTAATCAGGTCCATAGAAATGAATGGCAAATCCACATAAACACATCAGGCTTTATACACATCAGTGAATAGCTCACTTAGCCCCATTTACCACTGAAGAACAGATGTTGCTGAATGTCGGAAAATGTTGCATAATTTGGCTAATGTGCAGGGGAACCTCACCAGTAAAAGTGTTTTTAAAAATGTGATGTAGGATATCAAATATGGCCCTAAATCAAGGCTTGCACTAAATTACAGCTTTCTCATGTAATAGTTTTGGTCACATACTTTTTTGGGAGTTTTACTTTCTTAAGATTTTCTTCAGCTGTTTGATTTGAGTGAACAATGAGGCATCCCAAAGCAAGTAAGGTTCTGTGAAGAAAAAAAAAAAAAAGTATTCTGGTAAACAAAGAAGATGTTATGTACATACAACGTTACCCTCTATTTAAATTCTTCTGTCTGAGAGATGGGATTTCAAACCCAGAATTGCCCAGAAATTTTAAATTAATCTTTCTTAGAATCCAAAATGATGCACATAATGGCATTTAATATTTTTTTATTCTGTCCAGACACACTTGATATATAACATCTGCCACATGTATAGCCAGCAAGGTAATACAATTATTTCCTACCTTTGCAGATTTTCTAACGTGAAACAGTATTACCACACTGCTGAGGTCCTCTTTGTGCTCTCCTATTCTTCCTGTAAGCTGCCACTGTTCAAAGCCAGACCCTCTACTACCCACTGTGGTTTTGACATTTGACAGTTGAACAGCAGTGGGGCATAATCTTTGCTTGGCAAAATATTAGGGCACTAGGTACCACCCAGGCCTAGGATCAAATGGTGCCACCTAGGAACAGGGATCAAGAAAGGCACTTGTGCGTGCACTTCAGCACTTTAAGAAACTTTTTAAGTCAGTACATGTTCCGTTCAAACTGCAATCCCAATCAATATTCCAAGCCAATATGTTATATCTAATTTATTACTCTAGAAGCATTTTTAATACATTAAAAGATTTTTCTAAATATATAACTGATTTATTTTATATTTGCCTGTAATTGCACTTATAAAGCATTCTCTTAGTAAGAACCTAACACCAGCACTGAATAATGGATGTTAAGAAAGTTATTCAGTTTTAACACTGTAATTTCAAGATGACAACAATTTCTGGTAACTGCACCTACTAGCTCTTTGCACCCAATACTGTTGGACAATCTGTGGATCTGATCAATGCAAACAACCATGCTCATGCAACTATCAAATAAAAAATCTAACCCACTTCAATCACAATTCAGAATGTAAATCTTTACTAGGGATTAAAAACTTACTTTATTATATTTCGCCTTTGTTATTACTAACCATTACTGCCTACTTCCAGGTTATTCTACATACAGATATTGTTTGATACATGCCTTATGGACACTAAACGGGGTAGCGTACGCATCTTATATCTAACCCATATTCTCTCGTTACCTGTTACGGAAGTCCTTTACTAAGGTTTAGATGTTTTGTTTCTTCAAATATGTAGTTGTGGACACTAGAGTCTAAGTTCTTCACTGGACATGCTTATGTAACAGAAAAATATATTTGTCCATGCACCGTGGTATGTATGTTGTATAGAGATGACAAAGGCTTGTTGCCTTTTATTTACAATGTGTACTTTGAAATTTAAATAAAAATGTAGTTTAAAAAAAAACAAAAAAAACTTACTTTAAAGTCTCTGTAGACATTTGTAGATTGTAGTTCTTCTCTGTTTCTGGTAGCTTTGAGAATTCCACCAAACAGGGATGCTGGCGTTTATTGTCGTCTCGTACCTACCACATAGTTAGAGAATTAATTATTTTAATGTGCTCAGACACCTTTTCTTTTACTTTTTCTTATCCCTATATCTTACAATGTGAAGTTCCAAAGCCATATAAATGTACAAGGCCAGAGACTAAGTGGAACTCAAACAGTCATAGCGTTATTTGGTGAATCCTAATGACCTTATTTTTTATTGCAGTGAGCAGGCTTGGGCTTACCTTGACAGAAGGAATGGTGAGAGATCTTCTGTGTGAAAAATTGCTTATTTCTTTAGTGGCCTTTTGGTATAAGTCTGGTCATAAAGGCATATGTGGGCTAGCATGCCTCATGTGCTATGTTTGTTAAGCCTGATCTGGCACTGGCATTAAATCTTTATTTCTAACTATACAATAAAACTAACATTAACACATAATAATTGATAACAATGGACACAGAACAGTAGACATTGATGAACACAGATAGATGGACATTCACAGAATGACTGTGAGGACCATAGATTGTGACAAATTGTTACAGAACATATTGACATAAACACATACTGCAATAGATACTGCATGCACCGTATATTGAACATAAAGTACATAAAGATATATTATATGCAAAACAGGGGTGTGGAAATTTTTTTAAAAACTACTTGTCCAAGGGCTAAAGCGGGGGCCAAATCTACTTGTCCTTCATGACAATCTACTTGTCCCAATACAAAAAATAGTTTTAATCAAAACTAAGGATGCACCAATACCGGTCTTTCGGTATCGGGTACGAGTACCGATTTTTTGCTTTCAGATCTCGCCGACACTGAATACTAATACCGGTGCTTCCGCTGGCATGGAGCAGGCTTCCCTGGTAATCAGGAAACCGGGCAGTGGGTAATGACATCCCGCCCAGGTTCCTGATTGCCACATAAGCCGGCTCCATGTTGTTTGGCCTGCTTGATTGCGATTGGCCGGGAAACCTGCTTCCCGGTCAATCAGGAAGGAGCCGGCTTCCCGGGCCAATCAGAAAACCAGGAGGCGGGTCATTACTTGCCGCACGGCTTCCTGATTGAACAGGAAGCTGGCTCCATGTTCCCCTACGGCACTGCGAGTCAGAGGAAATTTTCATCTGGCCGTAAGTTCCAATATCGGGGAAGGTATCGGAGCATTTGGGTGAGTACGAGTACTTGCCCAAATACTCGGTATCGGCACTGATACTAGTATCGGTGAACCAAAACATTACCAACACTAATCAAAACATATTTTACTGTGCTAAATAGCGCTTCTCACTGGTCAGCGCAGTCATCTGACCACGTTGACCAATGAGTGCTTGCAATTTGCAAGCGAAATTCAAAATGCATAGGGGAGGACTGCGCTGGACAGCAGTACGGGGGACAGATAGTACACCCATACTGGCGGAGGGGAGGGATTGTACGCCGAAAGGTAAGTATAGCCAGGGCCAGATTTCATCGGGTAATGTTTATTTTTCCATATTACCTGGGAAAATGAACTTACCCTTTAATGCACATTGTGTGCGTGTAAGAGAATTCTGGCTACCACCATGGAATAGCGGCTGCAATCTCAAAGCAGAATGTCCTACGCATGTGTTTATTTGCAGGGGCAGCAGGGTTTCATTTTTATTTATATTTTATTTTTTTACTTTTTCATTTTTATTTTTTACTTTTTCATTTTTATTAAAACTACTCGCCCGGCGCCCGAATTCCACACCCCTGCAAAACCATATGCAGTTAGTAAACTCACATTGAATCTGTAGTAGGTTTAAAGTTATTTTAAGTTATTATTGTAAAAAATATAAACGTTATACATTACAGCACAACACTAAATGAACAGGAAATTATTAACATATTGGTACCTTTCCATAAATCCATCCAAGCTCAATCTTGTTCATCCCCCATAGTTCATGAATATTTTCTGCTAACTTATCTCGAATCTTTTCAAGGTGGGGTGGTAAAACAATCTACAAAAGAAGCAAGCATTATCTATAAGCATATTGAGTAGTGTATTTACCAATGGCCATAAAAAGCTTTAATGGCTGATTAACAAACAGATTTATAAATATGTATCATAATAATACAAAATTCAACCGTATACCAAAAATATCTGGTTTGTTTTCCCCTAGAACTCCTAAACACAACATATTCAGCTCATACTATAAATAGTCCATGATAGTTAATGAACTGAAGATTCATATTTTTCATGCACTAGGAATGATAGCATTCTATAAAAACATGTACTGCCTAGCACATAAAAATAACATGTTGATGAACAATTGAAACTAAAAGAAGGATTTCTGTACCCACCATAGAACCTTTTGCTTGGAGTCAGAGGAACACAGCTTGGTGAAAATTAAGCAACCTTTGGTGTTACTGCCACCTACAGGAGAAATGGACACTAGGCACATACAAACTGAAGGCCAGCCCTCTTGAGGCTAAAGCCCCCCCACTGCACACTCTCTCAGTTGTAGCAAGCAGTCCAAACAGAGGATGATAGCATATGAGCAAAGGGAGCTGTCTCCCTCAATGGACTTAGAGAAAAAGACTTTATGGTGAGTACATATGTCCCAATTTTTCTATCACTAAATTTAATTAGGCAACCTAGGGACAAACATTGGCATACCAGTCCAAAACAAAAGGAAACCAGGGGAATTAAATAGCGGATTATAGAACACATGTGCCAGGGGTGGCACTTAATGACTTTTCTGCTGGCATGCCAGAAAGCCAAACCCTCACAGCTCGTATGTAGGCCAGTGCTTTTTACTTACTTAAAAACCCTACATAACGTGTCCCCCCTATGTAATGTTAAGGAGGGGGCTGTGGGAAGTTATGTACTCTGGTGATAGATTTTATTATTAGTTGTGAACTAGATTTAAATGCTATCTGTCCTAACAAAGGGTTGAGGATTTCGAAGCATTTTATATTACTGAGAGGAATCTCAGTCTGGCCCTCACGTTCTTCCTCTACTTTCACTTTCAAACTGTTCAGAGTAGCCTGCAATCTGAACAAGAGCCTTCAACAATGAAACATCTAAAATGTAAGACATATTTTTTTTTAAATCACTTTAAGGTATGCTGTATGAATGGGAACACATAAGGTATTGTGGGTTTTTTGCAAATTTCACTGCAAATGTGAAAATACACTTTACGTTGGGCTACACAGCTCGGGTATCTGCGTGGCCGAGCCACAGCTTGTTGCTATTTCAACCATTTGATTGACAGGCCAGGAGGGAGTCAGAGCACGATTGGTGTCCTAGACTCAACCTCAACCCCAGCTCACAGGTCTGCAATGGGGAAATCGGGGGACCAGGAGTTTAACAGACATAGACCCGGCGAAGACAAGAGCAAGGACTGTGTGGGATAAGCAGGAAGTAATATCCAGGGGCTTCTAAGCCTAGTGGTTTTCAGCTGTGGGGCAGCTGTGGTACAGGTCAGTGTTCATGTGAGGGGGTTAGGGTTTTATGTGTATTAAGATAAGAGGGACAGCTTCAGGTAACATTATATATTCTATGTACACCCCTGTCTGTCCTTCCTAACCAGGAGTTTCTCCTCGCACTGACTAATAACACCAGGCATTTTCCTCCCAATGACCGGCATTTTCCTCCCACAGATCACCAACAGCAGGGCATTTTATTTTCTCCCACTGACCACCCACACCAAACCATTTTTTTTCCTTTCACTAAACAACAATGTAAGGGGTACAATCACATATCCTCCTACAATTTTTATGTTGTGCTGTATGTTACATACCCTTGACCAAAGTGTTTGTCATTTCAACAAATGCTGTTACTCAGTAATCTGTCAGTAATATAAGGCCCGTGGTAAACATGTGCAGTTTATACTGTGCATAGACTCTATTTAACAATACACCTTTAAACCATGCCCAGTATGCAACCTAATGTAGCAATTGCACGCACTACATCCTCACTTATCCAGGCTGTCCCTCTTTATGAAAGTCTAAAGTTGGGAGGCACGTTATTAGAGTCAGCAGTCACTGACAGCAATGGTGGGGATTGTTATTGCATTCACTGACACCGATGCTAAGGGATAATATTTTAGTCACCAAGGCTGGTGGTTATTATGGCATAATCTAGTGTATGACACATGGACACAAAATGTTGCCTACCACTGGGTTATAGCCTCAAGGGGGGTGGCCTTCAGTATCCATGTGCCTAGTGTTTATTTCTCCTGTAGGCAGCAGTGTAACCTTAGATTGCTTAATTACCAGTGGCTGCCTACCCCCTGGAATATAGTATGTACCTTTGTCCATTGCTCCTGTAGGAAGCAGTGTAATCCTAGGTTGCTTATTTATCATGAAGCTGTGTCCCTCAATGGACAACAGATAAAGAATGTGTTCAGTGACCCATTTCCTTTAACCTAACCTTACGAAGCAAAATACATTGGCAGCTTGGACGTGGATGTCCGTAGTTGTACTTCCATCAACAAAAAATTTCACATACAGTATTTAGTGACACTCAAAAATAATTCAAGGGAAATCCAAGCTTTTTTGATACAGTAGGTAATAGTTGGAACCTCTATCAGTTTGTTACTGCTTCTGTCTGTGTCCTTATGGCAAAAATGTCCCCCTATTGTTGTGTCATGGTAATAGGAAATCAAATTATACAGAAAACGTCTGTCAGGGTTTTATCACTGTACCTCCATTAGGGAGGTTTTTCCCGTATCCTGTCCCAATGACAGATGTCTTTCCAAAGAAAAAAAAAAAGGTTTTAGCTGGTGTTCCACTCTTTTTTGTTAATCAACTTTTTTCCTGATTAACAAACCTGCTTATGAAACAAGCAATAAAAAGGTATACCTGGCTGGTATCAATAGGACACGGGATGAATGAGGCTTGTGAAAGAAAGTGTGTTGTTCCCAACAAATCTCGAACGCCTTCACAATCCCTCTTGTACTCTTTCACAGGCTCCACTCTCATCTTCTCTTTTGGTAACAAGGCTTCATAGCATGGGGCATAGCCAGCTGGAGGTAAAAACTTGAACTCACCATGGCGGCCACCAAGAATAAAGCGAACCCTAAAATGCAATACATAAAATAAAATAAACATTACTTTTTAAGATTCATGAGGCCCAGTCTAAACCGTCTACTAGTCTACTTGCTAAAAGTTGCTAACAGCATGCCGGCAGTAAAAATAGTTTGAGGGCCTATTTCCACTTTTTCATTTGACCACTTGAGTACTAGCACGTCTATACCCCATTTTTAGTTGTTAGTGCTGTGATAGGTTGACTGACAATTACTCAGTCATACTACACTGTACCCATAATTATTTTTATATCACTTTTCGAGACAGAAACATCATTCTTTTGGTGGCATTTTAAAAAACATGTTCCCATGCTTAGTGTCAGGCCTAAAAAACATTTAGTCAGGTATAGTAACAGGTCGCCACATAAAGTTTGTAGCATAACTAGAATGTGTATTACTAGCAAAGAACTGTTGAGCATACAAGCTGGTTTGTTCAACAATTAAATTAAAGAGCTGATCAGTGAAAAATAAATAAAAAAAATTGTATAGCAATAAAACTTCAGTGTCTAAATGTATGCCAGGTTAGGCTGTAAATGGGGGGTAAGACTGGGGGTGAGGTACCCACAAATAAGTTTTATGGTCATCAGGGACACAAGCATGGGATCCCTGGGACAGTGTTGGTCTACCACATTGCGCATTTTACTTGGATGAACCACACTGCTGGTGCTTGGCAGCCTGGCTGATTTTGCAGGGACTGTTTCATTCTCAGAACCAAAGGCGTCTCTTAAAGTGTCACTGTTTGATGCAGGTTCATATTTAGGATCAGAATCAAAATGTGAGATATCCTCACTTCTCTCATCTGTCATACTAATGAGATTATATGTCTCCTAAACACTGTATATTGCATTTGTGCAATAGAAAAGTGAACAAATGTAAGAAAAAATAATATCACCAGACCCTTAGGGCTGACACATAAAAAATATACTTGCCAGCCAATCAAGCCTAAGATGAAAAAATTATATTTGCCAGGTGACCAAGCCTAGCGCTGAAAAATTATAGTTGCCAGGTGAACAAGTCTGATTCCGAAAAGTTATACTTGCAGATGATCAAGCGTCACACTGAAAAATTATACTTGCTAGGCAATCAAGTCACTGTGATTGACCATAACAGTAATCACATGTGTCTGCGTCACTCTGATTGGCTCATTTAGTTTTGTCTATGATCTCAACAGTCTAATGATGGCCCCCATTCTGCTTGAAGAAATACATGCCCACCTCCCTGTGTTTTTCTTTTTTTTACAATACGGTAGTAGGTAAGTGGCTAAAACATCCATTTATCATGTGTAGGAAACATTCTGCAATCTAAGAGCACTTTACAAGTGGTATGATTCATTCTTGTGGAAGATACATTTGCTGGAAACAGTGCATAAGCTGCAGAAAGCAGTATTTTTATTGGCTGAAACTGTACCATTAAAAACAAGAGTACTAAACTTTCAAATGTGCTTTAGGTGCAGTTTAAAGCTGGCCATACACCTTACAACCATCGCACGACTTTCGTTGTGCGATGGTTGTAAGGTCATTAAAATTTCGTATGAACTTCCCATCTTGGAAAGTGAGATCGTACTTGCGTTCATCGCAAGCCCTCCCCGCCGAGGGAAGGGCTTCCGATGATTCAAATGCTGAGCGGGCAGTGTGTGCTTGCTCATACCGGCCCGTTCGGCATTCGTCTTCCGAGCGCGCCACTAACCCGCCGAAAACGGTACGATTTGCGGCGGGTTTTCGAGCGTGCTCGGAAGACAAAAGACGTGCGACCGTACAGTAGAAATGGTCGCACACCTCACATACACCTGCCAATTATTGTACGATCGCGGAATCATCGTACGATGATTGCCAGGTGTATTTGCACCTTAAGGGTGCAGGAAGGCATACCTAACATTCCAAAGTGAAAATAGGCCCTTAAAACAAACTTTAACTTTCCATCTGGTATATATTATAAGACCTGGGATCATGCTCTTAGGCTGCCTACAAAGGTTTAGATCACATAGGGGACCATGTAACTTGATTTCCCTGGCACTCACAGTGAGCCTTGTGCACTGCCACCAAAATTACTGCTCCTGCACATTCTGAGATTGTTTGGTGAAAGTGAGCAATAATAAACAAACAATTCATGTTTAACCCTTTTATAACCGGAGCTTTTTAAGGCTGGAGGCCCTGATCGAGTTTGGCAATGTCAGTTTTAGGGATGCACCGATACCGGTTTTTCGGTATCGCCTACCAGTAGCGATGCTTTGCTTTCTGTACTCGCCGAGTACAGATACCGAGTAGCAATACCTGTGCTTCCGCTGGCATGGAGCAGGCTTCCCGGGCATTCAGGAAGCCAGGCAGTGGGTAATGACATACATGACAATGACATGCTCGGGAAGTCGGCTCCATGTTGATTGGCTGGCTTGATTGTGGTTGGCCGGGAAACCTGCTTCCCAGCCAATCAGCATCGAGCTGGCTTCACGGCCAATCAGGAAGCCGGGCGACTAGTAATTACCCGCCTTCCTGATTGGCAAGGAAGACCGCTCCATGCTGATTGGCTGGAAAGTCGGCTTCCTGGCCAATCAACATGGAGTCGGCTGTTCCGCAAATCAGCAAGCCGGGTAGCTGGTCATTACTCGCTGCCCAGCTTCCTGATCGGACGTAAGCTAGCTCCATGCTCCCCTACAGCACTAGGAAATCTTCCTCCGACCGGTAAGTTCCGGTATCGGGCAAGGTATCGGAGCATTTGGGCGAGTACGAGTACTCGCCCAAATACTCGGTATTGGCACAGATAACGATACTAGTATCGGTATCAGTGCATCCCTAGTCAATATGCATCAGTTAACTTGAGAAAAACTCTATGACTAATTTTTCTGTTTGACATCATGCCTGAGAAGAAGGAACACACATTGATGCACATTCCCAGTTATCTGCTGCAATGTTAATGAGCATTCTTATGACAAGGAGGATTTTTTTATGTGGACTTAAAAAGGCATAGTGCAGTCACAAAGGGGTTAAAATACAAAGTTCCCCAGTGTTCAATTTAAAACTAATTGAAAGAGATTTTCCACCTATTGATTTCCTCAGGACAGAGAAAGACAATTACGTGTATCACTGAAGTTCAGATAGCAAATTGCGCCATTAACCAAATTCAGCGTTTCTCTATGGGATCCTCTGTATTTCACTAGGGGAAATGTGGGTCCTGCTGCTGTTTACATGTTGGCTGTGGGACTATACTTGGCACGGGTAAGGCCAGCAATCAGTTAAGAGATTTTCATTTTTTTAATAAATTTTATCAAAATAATGCCATACTTTAGTCTTTCCCAACCTGTTACACATGTATGCCTTGTGGCTTTGTGAGAGTACTGTGTTTTTGAACCCTGGTGTCCTTTGTGTACAGCTTCCCCTCCAGTAAGAACCGTGTGCAGCACTAAATCTTACAAGACTAGCAGTCAGACACACAGTGCCTTAAATGATCTTAAACTGCAAATCTACAGCTGTGGGGATCAAGGCACCAGAGTGTCAAGGCACAGGAAGTGCACTTCTGTAGGACCTCAAGAGAAAAGGTACATTTTCAGGGTACTGTTTAGGCACAATAACAGTTAACATAGTATAACTCACTTGACTCCAGCAGAGAAGCTCACTACTGGAAAAAATAATCCTTCTGTATTGAAGTTTTCAAACATGCCTTGGACCGGTTGGCCATTAATGCGAAATGAAATGCTGGGCACTCCAAGGTCCAAGCAGCAGCTGACAACATCATCAGAAGCCAGTAAGTGCTGATTACTTGAAGCCACTGCCCTTGGTACTCGACCTATTTCAAAAAATGATAGAACAATGGCAAGGTCACTAAAATATTTATCTAAACAACTGATCAGAATACGGCTGTATTAAGGCCGCAGGGTAGTTTGCACACAAAGTTACAAAACAATTTGATTGCAAACAGTGTCATAATCACTCCACTTTCATGTGAGTAAAAAAAAAAGCACATTGGTTAATTTCCACTTGCCGCACATCAAAGCTAAATGAAGGACAGAGGGCACATGAATGAGTCACAGGTGTCATGTTGTGAATCATGCACATAAGGCTTAGCACAAGTTAATACACAGGCTACTGAAGAGAGAGTTTCTGTTTCTTTGCTGCCCTAATTTAGGAAATAGGGCTCACAATAAAAAGCAAGACATTATAAAATCAGTACACAATTCAGACAATAATATACTTGTACAAGAAAAAGTAGAAATGCATTGTTACAGCAGGCAACATCACCTTCTTCCTTAGTGATGAGGAACCAGGGGTAGCAGAAACAGTAAGTGTAAATATACATACACACTATACATATCAGTAATAACAGACATTTTATTTGCATTTAGCATTCATGTCTCTGCTGTGTGACCTATAATTAATTTAACCCCTTCGTGACTGACGAAGTACGTCGCCAGCATCAGGGCTGTTTAAACAGACTCCCGGCGGCTATTGTCGCCGGGAGTCTGTTTAAACTTGTAAAGCCGGGGGGGCGTGGCCGGCATGTGATCCCGTGCAGACGTGAGAACGGGGAGCTCCGCTCAATCTAACATCCTGAACCTATCCTGGTGCTGATTTCCTTCACTTACCTGTGGTCAGGTGTTGCCGAACGCATCCTCTACCCGATTTCCTCCTCGGCGGGGACATAAATGAAACGCAACAAGAGTAGGTCGACCCGTTCGTCTGGGAAGCCTCGTGGTGTCTCTGAGGCGGCCATCTTGGCTGTACTGGCTGAGTGCAGCAAGATGTCAGTGGGAACGCAGACGAGCGGCGCAGCTGAATTGACTCCCTCTCCCTTTAGCTCGGACATCCTGGCGGCCATCACTTCGTGTAAGGAGGCCCTCACAAACAAAATTGATTCGCTGTCGGCCGAGGTAGGCTTCCTGCGCCATGACATGGACAAATTCCGCACTCGCATGGGGGCAGCTGAGGCCCGGATCTCTCAGGTGGAAGAGACTGTGTGGGAGGATTCCGCAGAGGTCAAGCTGCTACAGCGACAGCTCAGGGGCCTACAGGAGAAGGCGGTGGACACCGAGAACCGCCTGCGCCGCAATAACGTCCGCTTGCTGGGCCTCCCTGAACGAGCTGAGGGAAAACAACCGGCTGAATTTGCTGAGACCTTTTTGGCCAAGCTGCTGGATTTCCAGGATCTACCGCCCACATTCGTGGTGGAGAGGGCGCACCGCGTTCCGCTGGTCCCGCCAAAACCGGGGGCACCGGCCCGTCCGTTCCTCATTTGCCTGCTGAACTACAGGGACAGAGACCGGGTCCTTGCTGCGGCGAGAAGTCGCCCTACACTTCAGTATGAAAACGCTCGTATCTCTCTATTCCCTGACTACTCTGCGGAGATACAACAGCGGCACAGATCCTTCACCGAGATTCGTAAGAGGCTGCGTGAGAAGGGCCTCCAATATGGTCTTCTATATCGTAGTCGGCTGCGGGTAAGTGATGGGGTACACTACCCGCTTCTTTGACACTCCCGCGGCGGCTGCCGCCTGGCTGGCTGCGGCCTGATCGTTCACTTCTTATTATTATTTTTGTTTTTAATTTTTATTGTTGCTGACATATGGCACGTCAGCTTTCATCCTTCCGATGTACCATGCTCCCTTACAGTGGCTTCAGCACTACCACAGATTGGGCTCGATGACTCCCGAAGCTCGAGGACTGGAAGTAACTCTTATCAGGTCACTACACTGCCCTAGCAGACTGTTTGGTTCTGGGTTCTGGTTGAACAATTCCTTTTTTCTGACTGAGTTCACCTTTTTTGGGGATACTAAGCCTCCTGATACGCTTTGCTCTGTGAGCGGTTTTGGGTTATGTATTGGGTTGGCAGGGTGGGTTTTGGGGTGATTGGGGCGGGAAGGGGCTGTTTTTCCCCTTGGTTAGGTTGTTTTATGTTTTTTCTGTACAGGTGGTGGGCTCAAGTGCTCAGACTCCACATGTCGCTATCTGATATCGCTAGGAGAGATGGTATGGGTCTCTGGGGCCTGCTGACAGGGCCTCGAGTTCATTGTATTGGTTGTACCCATGAATATGCCGAGTGTGGAAGAGATTAAGGTACTGTCCTGGAACATCAGGGGTCTCAACTCAAAATTCAAACAGCATAACCCCCACATATTATTTCTGCAGGAGACCCATCTGCTGGGCAACAGGATCCTGGCCTTAAGACGCCCTTGGGTGCAGAGGTCATTTCATGCTACCCAGTGTCCCCTAGGGAAACTCCTGCTTATGAGCGAATTCACGCTGCATTGATGAACCAAAGGAGACCTGAATTCATACTATTAGCAGTACCTCCTTGTTACAATGTTCTAGTACTTTAATCCTGGAATGTTATGACTATATGGTGACGAGCACAGATGGTGAGCTATGTTGGGGAATGTCCCCCCCCCGCCTGTACTTTAGCGGGTTCTCCCTCAGGGATAATCGCGCATGGATTTTATTTTATTTTCTATTTTGGATTAAGGTTATGATTATTTTGTGTGTTGTTTTTAGGTGCATGGCTCGCCTGGTTCCTGTCTTGTTGGGAACAAGTGGCATGCATTGTCATGTTTAAAACTGTGAAATACAATAAAACCATTTTGCAAAAAAAAACAACAAACTTGTAAAGCCGACTGTCGGCTTTACAACAGAAGGCCCCCCCCCCTCGCCGGATACCGCTGCCGTGCTTCCCGGGCTCCGTTGCCACTCCTACGGGCCCGGGACCGGCTTCCTTGGTGTCCGCGGGTAGCTGGGGAGGAGGTCGACGAACTTCCGTTCATCGATCCCCTCCCCGTTTTATGGGACCGGGAGCGATGCAGATTGCATCACTTCCGGTCCCTGGGCTGTCAGTTCTGGGCTCCTGCAGCCCAGCTATAAGCTATTGATGTGCGATCTGCACTTCAATAGCTTATTTCCAGTGTAAAGGTGACACTGAGGGTCTTTTGGACCCCCAGCATCACCTTAAAGAGTACCTGTCACCACCATCTGCTATCACATGGGGGGGCTTGTAAGCCCCCCTATGTGATAGCAGTCAAAGTAAAGTAAAAAAAAAACAAAACAGTTTTTTAAATGAAAATTAAATAAATCTAATAATAATGTAAAAATTTTTTCAAAAGTCCCCCGCCACGTAAACACGTGTCAGGTGCGCCTACGTATGAAAACGACGAACGCGCTACACATGTTGGTTATCGCCACGCACGCCGGAGTGAGAGCAATCATTCTAGGGCCAGTATTTTTGGGTATCTCTAAATTGATGACCTGTGGGGGCTTTTAAAGCGTCTTGCGCTAATATTGCGCAAAATAAAAATTTGCAACTACCACTATTTTATTCTATAGGGTCTTGGCATTCAGAAAATATATAATGTTTGGGGGTTTTAAGTCATTTTCAGGCCTAAAATGTGGAATATAACATGGGTGCAAAAAATGAAAAAAAAAGGCCTCAGTCATGAAGGGGTTAATATTTCTCCATTAGGAACATTACACCACAGCAAATTATGGTAAACAGTGTATGTAAACCAATATTAAATTACTGAGTATGAATAAATCATCAAATGTCATTATTAAAAATTATGTTACGTATATATAGCTCTTAAAATTGTATAATACAAGTTAGGGATTGTTCACACCAGGCCATTGTGGTAGCTAACATACGTTATGCACACTGGTGCACTGTGGTATTATTCCTTTTGATTGGCACCCCGACGCATCTACAGAACTTCTCACAATAATGCTCTACCATACATTGCAGTGAGTGTGTTATCAAAATGCATCAGGCACGATTTTGGATCCATTGTACTGCATTTGGCAGCCCATTTAAATAAATGAGCTGCCTTAAAACAATGAATTTTAACGTGTGGCATAATGCCTGTGAGCTAGATGCCCTGCAACGCATCCCCTAATGTGAACGGCCCTAAACTAAATTTTTGCTTTCCATAGTTTACGAATTTCCACCTTTTAGCAGAACTCCAGCCAAGAGAGAGGAAGGGATAAAACTTTTGTCAGATATATTTTTCTGTTCTTATTCTCACTGTGAAGATTTTGTCTCATTTCATATCCCAGAGGCAGAAGACAGGAAGTGAGTGGAAATCTCACCTTTGACAGTTGTCACCATAACTGGCATCCCCATTTAAGGGTTTCCCTTTGAACTCCTGTTTGGGTGATATTCTACCCAGGTGACAATGGACACCCGGACAGAAAGTGAGAGTGAATATCCCCAACGGGAAAACCCAAAAAGCAAAAATATCTGGTTTTGCTCTTTCCTTCCTGTCCAACACAAAAAGAACATTTTAGTTGGAGTTCCAAGAACTTATGATCACAGTGCATGTTTCCAGGAGCGCTCTTGCATTAATAAGAAATAAAATAAAAGTGCTATTACATTCACCAGTCTAGAAATTCAGTGTTGGGTCTCCTTTCGTGCACGCACCTGTCGGCAGTTTAGGGTTTTACCCAGAGTGCTGGTGTCATGGCCAATCAAACGGCAGCTTTCCAGATTGGTTCTCCCTTAAAGGGCTAAGTAATATGTTGCTCAGCATTCAAGCAACACACTGCTACTCCTAAGCTGAGCCCCCACTACCTGTCTGTTTGTCCCCATTGTGCCTCTTGTGTCCAGCATTTCCCAGTGCCATTGTGTCTCCTGAGTCCAGTGATTCCCAGTGCCATTGTGACTTCTGTGACTCTCTTTGCAATCCTGTAATTCCAGTGTGCCTCTTTAATTCCAAGTATGCCCCCAAAAGCTCCTCTGTCTCCATGTGTGCCCCTGTGCATCCCCGTGGCTCTAGTGCACCTTTGAGTGCTCCTGTGTCTCCTTCGTGCCTCTCTGCACCCCTGCCCGTGACAGTTTGCTGGAACCATGAATCTGTCCAATGTACTCAGGTCACATAGCAATTTTAAGGAGCTTCTCTCGCAAAGATTTGAACTGTACAGGAAGCCAGTCAAATCTAGGTAATCAGACATCTCCACAACCTCTCAACTCATTTGAAGCAACTACAGGTCTCCTTTGCTTCAGCTTCTGAACTCCCAGCCCTGTCACAGCCCTTTCCAACTCAGCCGTCTGTCTTGCCTGTAACCTAACAGCGAGGCATAAGTGGGGCCAGTCCATACCCTTACTACTTACTACCCTTACTACTAGGCCTCCGACCTCTCCTGAAAGTGTAAAGCAGTTAAATAGACCTTTCCACCATTTTAAAACAAGCCTTTCTGTTCAGTACTGCCGTAAAGAGACTGGGTATCACAAAACCCTTCTGATTTGAGGATGATGCAACATCCATGGGAGTTGGAGCCATCCTATTCCAGAACCCTGTGGGCCTAGGCACACTTGTGCAGTCTTCTCTAAAACATTTTTCCCAGCAGAAAAAAAAAGCATTCCATCAGAGATCAAGAACTGCTCACCGTTAAACTTGCTCTTGAGGAGCGTCTATGTCCCTTAGTAGACTCACCTCATCATATCATAATTCACAAAGACTTAATACTTAAAAAAGACTCATCTTCTAAACCCCAGATAAGCCCTTTGGTTTTTATTCTTCTCTCATTTTGACTTTGTGATGACTTTCAAACCTGGGACTGTCAACTCTTAATTTTCAATTCCCCCCTGGCAAGGCTCTAGTGCCTCCAGTGAACTAAACCCCTAAATTGGGCCCATGACTCCAAGCTCTCTAGTCACCCTGGTATCCAAAGTACTGTCTTGTTCTTTTCTGCTTGTACTGGTGACCTAATATCTGAAAGTATGTTGAAATCTACATAAAAGCTTGTGTGATTTGTGCCCTATCCGAGTCACCAACCAATGCTTCTGCAAGCCCTTGTCTACCACTACCCATTCCCAGTGAACAATGGCACCATGTTTCTATGGATGTTATTTCTGATCTCCCACTATCCAATGGATGTAGGGCAATTTGGGTAGTGGTAGACAGCTTCGTGAAAATGGCACAATTTCTAACCCTTCCTTCACCGCCTTCGGCTGACCAGGTGCCTGTTTTTGTCTGGGAAATCTTCATACTTCATGTCATGACTACCCACATATTCTCAGGTTGCGGGGTCCAGTTTACCTCCCACATCTGTAAATGCCTTTGTAAGTCTTTGCATATCTCCTTACAGTTTTTCTTGGTCTAATACCCACAAGCAAACGGACAAACTGAGAGGATAAACCAATTTCTAGAACAATATCTTTTCACCCTAGTATCTGCCTATTATGATAATTAGGTTTCCCACCTGCCTTGGGTTGAATTTGCTCATAAAACCAACCTAATGTCAGAATCCAGGAGTCCCCATTCTTCCTTGCCTTCAGCAAGTATCCATCTCTTCCCTTACCAAGACCTTGAATCCTGCACTCTGTGCTATGAACAAAGGCTAACCAAATTTGTGTCCCAGATGTAAAATCGGCTCCAGCACTCTGCTCTCTCATACAAGAATTTGCAGATCACCACAAGGAGCTCTGCTTCTCCAGCTCAGGGACAACGTTTGGCTTGCCACCAAAAAAAATCCTCTGAAGGTTCCCTTCATTAAATTTTCCCCATGTTATAAACCTTACATAATCACTGCTAAGATTAGCCCAGTCTGCTACAAACTTTGTCTGCCTCCTCATCTCAAACTACTGTCTTCTTGCCTAAACCTCTGATCCTGAATAAATGTTTCCATCCTTTGACTTTAGCTACTCCTCCAGCTGATCCATCCAAGAATATGAAGTTCATCAAATGTTGGACAAGATTTCTTTTGGAAAATGTCAGAATCTAATTAACTGGAAAGGCTTTGGGCTTGAAGAAAGATTCTAGGTCCCCCGCATCTAATGTTCTGGCTCCCACAAAAAAAATGTAATCTCTGCTTTCCATAAAACTGGGACCTTGCTGGGTGGGAAGGCCCCATAAAAGGAAAGGGGAGGGGAATATTATACTCCCCTCTCCAGGGACCCAGTGTCAGGCAGTCCTGGGTTTCTCCTGGAGTTCCAGCACCATGGCCCATCATGGGAAAGGTCTCTCCACTCAAGCAATGCTTCACTAAGCCTAAGTTGACCCCCTCCGCTACCTGTGTTCCCTTCTCCATTGTACTATCTGTATCCAGCATTCTCCAGTGCCTTCTACTTCCTTTGTCTACCGTTCTCCAGTGCCATTGTGCCTTCTGTGTCCAGTATTTCCTAGTGCCATTGTGCCTTGTGTGTCTCCAAAGATAGGTAGGTATTTGCTCAACACCATCGATATCCACCAAGACCTCCCTTTGCCCAAAGCCCTTAATATCATACTCTAAAACTTCTACAGATAGCTTGAAGCTAAGAATATAACTGTAATAAATGAGTGTGGCAGAAGCTTGGCAAGGGTTTACAGGGCTCTGGTCAGGTCACAGTAAGTATATACAAACTACTGTGATGGTACTGTATACATTTAAATCTTGCAAACAATTGGGTAATCAAAAGATAAATATCATGTTTAATATTTTAGATCCTAGACTTTTTTCTACAGACTACAGGCTGACCACATGTTTGTTATACACAGCTGTTGTATTTGAAGAAGATGGATTAAATGTAGGAAATTAGCTTTCATTGTGTTATGAGTAGAACACCCAGTTTAAATCCCTCTAAATGGCAAGTGTGTGTTGTGTTCCATTCCAAGCTGGTAACAATGTGTTAATCTCTGAACAGTCGGTGCATTCCATTTGTTTATTCTAAAATCAGTCTCTACTACATGTAAATGACTGGACTTTCTTATTATAGTCACTGATAAGTTTTTTCTATGACTTAAACAATTGTCTTTGCCTGCCCTTGAGTAAAATATTTGGCACACATTGTTTTCTGAGTATTTACTTTTTCAGAAACATAAAATATGTAGCAGTACAATTCTGTATGGATGAATTCCGGTTATGAATTACAATGTGCAGGAACACTAAGAAACTGGACCCTGTGTAGCTAGAGAAAAGCTGGGCTTCTTCGTGATCTCCAGACAATATGTGAAGGTGCACAGCCAAAAAGAACTGAATGATGTGGACATACAGGCTGTCTCAAAAAGGACCACCAGCAAGCAATGTTTTCTAGTCAGCAACACTCTTGAAAGGAATTAATAGCAGCCACCTCACATTGCTTTCAACTTGCTGCTTTTTGTTTGTGAGGACCTTGTCCTTTATGATGGTCATAGTGTTTATATGCCCCAGCTATTGCATATTTGCTATGGTGCAGAAGGAAAGAAATGTCAATGATTTCTGCAAATAGATTAATATTTCCAATAACAACTTGGCGCCTGAAGTAAAGTCAGCCATTTAAAAAAAAATGTTGCTTAACCCCCGCCTGCATGCAAACTGTATGTTGTATAAACTGTTAATACTTTACGAATTCTCAGTATGATCAATAAACCATGAAAATACACTTACCAGACCATAAGTGAAGACCATCAAAACCATAGGAGAAAAGATCATCACCTACACCGTTGCCTCCCCATCCTTCACCTCCTCCAGGATATGGAGCGTAACCCGAGGTTGAAGCCCAGCCAACGCGCAAATGAGTTGGCTCTGGTGTCAAATAGGGATCTACTTGATCAATGATCATCTCAAAGTACCACTTTTTGTATTGAGCTGAGCCCTCTGCCACACCGAGGAAGATGTTCGGTCTCATGCTGGAAGAAACATGTAAACAGTCGTAAGGTCAGTGTATTCATTAAGCTGAATATGGCCACTAGTACTTAAAAGAGAACTATGGGGTAACCTTTTTATCCCATAGTTCTCTTTAGGGTCACTGGAGGATATTTACTAATGTCCTACCGTGACCCAAAGCTCAGTATATAGCGGGCTATCGGCCCGCTATATACTGAGAGTGCCGCAGCCGGGATGGATCCCGACAATACTGTTGAGATCTACCCAGCTGGCTGATTGACAGCAGGCTCTGCCTATCTAGAGGCAGAGCCAGATGTGCCCGCCCACTCCCCCATCCGTTCCTCCAGTCAGAGAGGGGGGCACTCCCTGCAGGGAGCGGTGACTGACAGTCACCGCTCTTTGCAGGGGGATGATCGAGGAGTAAGTGAGCGACTGTATGTGGTCGCTCACTTCCCGAGCTATAGAGTCGACGTGTGGCAGTTTCATTGTCACAAATCGGCTCTAACTATGAGGATGAGTGTAAATCACTCACCTCATAGTTCTACTTTTAGACTTATTTTATGTCACATGCGTTCTCAAGTTAACATAATATAAAACATTAAATATTAAAATACATTATAGAACTACTGAGTAAACAATGCATGCTAAGGCAAATAAATATTTATATATTTATATAACACATTCAATCATACTCTGACAAAGAACCAATATGTTTAATTATTTACCAAACACCACCATTGTATTGTATTATTATGCAAAAAGATGAGTACATAAAATATATATATTGTGGCAGCAGGCAGGTGGGGATGTCTGTGTTCAGATGTATTAATGAAGTTATTCCTCTAGGGGGAAGTGCTGAGAGGGCTGGAGGCTCGGAGTTAACAAGCCCAGCTGAAGCTTGCTGGCTTGTTAGGGCCTCTACAAGAAGTCCCAGCCTCCTAAGAGAAGGGCCCCAACCTAGAACCAGACTGTGTGTCTGGTGGACTGGGGAGCAGATAGCCTGTGTGGCAATCTGCCTGTGTGGCAAAACAGCAGCCTGTGTGGCAAAGCAGCAGCCTGTGTGGCAATCTGCCTGTGTGGCAGCAGCCTGAGTGGCAATCCGCCTCTGTGGCTAATGAGCAGTCTTCCTGTGTGGCGAAAAGACATGCTTGTGTGGCCAGTGGACGTTTAAGTTAAAGGACCAACTTGAAGTCGGTGAGACTGAAAACTGTTGTTGTTGTTGTGACAGAAAACAGTTCTTTATGTTTGAAAACCCCTGCGAGGGAACACATGTATGGACTTTTCTTTTGAATTGAGCGTTAATAAAAGTGGGCAAAGAAGCTCTTACAAAGTGAAAAGTGAGTGGCAGTGTACTGAATGCGCTACCATTTGAAGCGAATCCTCACAATAAATATTACCTTATGCTTCTGTAATTTTCCTTTCCTGACTCCTCCTCATCGTAGGCTGGCATGAGAAGGGAGCCAGAAAAACAGAAAATTGTTACCTTATGCTTCTGTAATTTTCCTTTCCTGACTCCTCCTCATGTCAGCTGCACTGTCCC
>NW_017306414.1:1185278-1195527 GCF_000935625.1 Nanorana parkeri | reverse complement strand
CTTGGCCGTCAGGAGTTAGCTAAGGATGGAACACTGGGCAATGGGTGAAGGTTCCCTTTTAATTGCTATGAGAGTGGTCCTGTGGGAGGTCAAGAGGGCAGAGCTGACCCATCGTAGGCTGACATGAGGAGGAGCCAGGAAAGGAAAATAACAGAAGCATAAGGTAACAATTTTCCATTATATATGTGTGTGTTTGGGCTTGATCATAAGAATGTAGGAATAAAATGCAAATAATGTGCAAAGTAAAACCGGCTGAATAACTGGAATATGAATTATTCCATGTTACCTAAATTCCTTTAGAAGACAAGGATGATAAAAGAGAAAGCAAGTTAAATGAAGATAAATAAAATATAAGGACAATTAATGTAACAACAATAGAAGTTAATCTCTACCTGGTAACATCATTAACCAAGCGGGTTTGTAACAATAAATCTCTTCTGGGCAGCAGGTTGTCACAAATGAGGTTCTGATTTGTACGAACTGCAACACCATTGCAAACACACAGAGAGCAGAGGACATCCAGGACCTGAGAAATTAAGAGATTCTTGAAGAAAACATATATAGATACAAGGGAAAAGATCACTATATATAGAGAAAAATTACCACGTTCGCTCACTTCTCGATCCTGTCACGGCTCTCTGCCGTGTCGGGAGGGGCTGGTTTCCCCCTCTCCGCTCCGATCCTCAAGCGCTGTCTGGCGGAACGGATGGGGGAGGGGGGCGGGTACAGCTTGCTCTGCCTCTAGATAGGCAGAACCAGCAGTCACTCACGCAGCTGGGCGGATCCAGACATAATTGTCGGGATCCACTTCAGCTGCGCCGTCTCAGTATACTGCAAGCTGTAGCTCACGGTATATTGAGCTTAGGGTGACGGGTGGACGCCAGTTTGTGTCCTCCCGTTACCCTAAGGAGAACTATGGGGAAAAGCCCTAACCCCATAGTTCTCCTTTAAGTATATTTTTTTACTGAAAATTTGAGTTTGATAAGCAGTTGTTCTAATATCATGGAACATTAAATAACCATTTTATTTTACAGGGTTTCTCTGCTTTCATAAAATTATTAATTCTGGGGAGTTTAAGTAATCTTCGGGTCTAAAATGTGCATTTTAACATGTGTGCAAAAAAAAATCCCTGGAAAAAGGCTCTGGCAGTAGAAGTGTTAAAATTGTAGCAACAGGTGCAGTAAAAATCGAGCTAACAATAATAATAATAGTAATAATAATAATAATAATAATAATAATAATATATACACATACAGTAACACAATTATAAATAAAATATTGATGTTGAATAAACTGCATTTAAACTGTAGAGGGGAATAAGACAGTCCACAAAAAAGCTATTTGAATCTTGCAACACAGGTTTTATTCTAAATTTCAATCACTGTAGCACTGTCTGCTTTTGCATTAAGGTACAACAAATTCACCCAAAATAAATAAGCACCTAGCTAGTCCCACTAAGCCGAGGGGGGCACTTTTCAGCCAAAAAAATGGGCTGAAAATCTCGGCTTATACTCGAGTATATATGGTATGTACTAGGGATTCCATATCATAGGCATAAACCAAATTAACATTTTTGCGATAATGATATGCATAATGTCTAGTTCTTACTCTGAGGTTGTAAAAGTAAAGCAAGTGAGCACGTGTTGCTTTCATAATACCTTGTGGTTCCTTCCATGCTTGTCCAACAGGGAAATGATAGAGCGTATGTGTCCTTTCTCTATTAAGTTTAAAGCCTCAGGGCTTTCAATCAAGATACAGTGCAGAACCTCCAATATTCCTGCAGTAACAGAAAAAAACAAGTTGTATAAATTACCTTTGTATTATGTCAGAATGTCATTTGGCACCAGCTTGACAGAAGCCTTGCATCCCCACCATGAACTGTTAATAAGATTCCCACAGGAAACATGCTGAACCAGTCACTGCCACATCAAACTGCAACCTGCTGTACAGGGACAGACAGGAGTCGAGTTAAATGAATGCTTTGTACTGTTGATGATAGTGTAATACTGTGACTGGCTATAGTTATTTAGGATGTACTGGAGATCATGTATGAATACAGAAGTTGTTCTGTCTCTAAACATAAGCACTTAAAACTATCCAGATCTAACAGCTACAGACATTAAATTGTTGGTATGGCTGCCTCAAATGTACTGGACTGTATTAATGTCCAACATATTTTAGGGACATAGAAAAATATATTTTAATATTTAAAGCTCATCTTCAGCTAAACTGTATTTTTTATTTTAGCTTTGGTTGGAACCTTTGTCAACCTTAAAGCGGACCTTCACCCCCTCTCACTAAAAATCACAGCTGATTGCTTATTTAAAATCATCTTCTAACAACATCTTAAACAAACTTGTTAAAACGGTATCGGTGCATCCCTAATATATATATATGTATATATAAAATTATTATTATTAGGGATGCACTGATACCATTTTTTCCAAACCAAGTATTAACACTTGTCCAAGTAATACAGATACCGATTACTGATACATTTTTGTTTAGTGTCATATGACAGTTCTAAAACAATACAGACTAACGATTTCAGGGCAGTGGTGGCACTGGTATCTGAACATTCTTATTTACAACTTTTAAGGCAGTAGCTTTGCATGTTTAAAGTGTGTTTCCAATTTTGCAGCCAAATTGGGATAACACCTATTTCATATTTGTTATATATTCCCATTCACATACAATAAGCTAAAACAAAAAATATTTTAAAAATGCTTCTTGCAGTCTAAATTGATTTTACTTAGGTTAGTGTTTCTTGGCTTCTTAAGGGTTAAAATGTCTACTTGCTTTTCCTTCTATTGTAATGTTAGGAGGGGCTGTGAGAGATGAGGAGCTTCTCCACTGTATGTTAATTAGGTTAATGAGAGAAACACAATCCTCAAATGTCAGTCCTAATCTTTCTATTAGGACAGATCACAGTGAAGGTGCTGAGAAAAACCTGGAATCAGCCATGTTGCCTACTGCAACAAAACATCTAAAAGGTAAGATTTAAAAAAAATGTTTTTTTCGTATACTGTGTGAAAAGAAAAAAATAACAAACATATAGAGCGGTTTTCTCAAATTTGACTGCAAAAGTGGAAATAGACTTTAAGACTAGAACAGCTTGTATCTAAACTGAATAAATAGGATCTGATATGGTATCTTTAAGTTACGGAGCAGTATCAGCAGACTGAGACTCTTCAGGCACAAATCTAGAAGTCATGTATGAGACTCTTAGGCCAATAAAGCATCCTCAGTACCAGAGGCCGCTACAGCTGAAGGAATGTCAGTTACAGACTCTGGGTGGAAGACTTAGCAGTACACTTGCAGCCCTTGCATTCTGAGTCAGCTATCATGACTGTAGAAAATTCCTCCTTGGATAATGCAGTGAACGGAACCATGCCTGATGGAGCTAGCAAAGACTCTGAAGAGCATGTGGACACAAACGGGTCAACGATCATTTGGGATCCAGCATGCTGTACTACAACTGAGGCAAAGCAAATGATACACCAAGGTGTATTTGCAAACCAGCTGCAGGATAGGTTATATGGCAGGAGGTGACCGAGTTATTATAGGCAGCAGGAAGAATAAATCAAGTAAAAATAGCAGGACCCTTCCAAGTAGAGCAAAACTGCCTCATCCTGAAGGCAGGAAGAGATAGTGTAGAGTGCACCCGCAACACAGCTGTTAGTAATGTAGCACTTATTTCACTGGTAAGTTAACGCTTTAGGGAAAAACGATGGCTGTAGAAAAGTATTTTGTGCCATGCTCACATAGGGCTAAGCTATAAACCTGGAAGGTGCTCTACGGGCAAACAAGCACAGTACTAAGGTACCAGAAAGTGCCATTTGCGTAACCTATTGGTTAATGCCACATTCCAGGAATTATTTGCCCCATCCATGTGCAAAGAAGTCATCATGGACAAGGTCACAACTGAAGCTGGGTCATGGCACTGGACCTCTAAAGTGCTATATGGCTAACAAACCAGTACCCTAGGTGTCTGGGGAGTGCCACAAGCAGAGCACAGTTTCCAGGGGTCACATTACAGGCAAGATCCATAAAGCTGCAAAAAACTGAGTTCAGCAACAAAACAATAACCTAATTAAAGCAAAATATCTTGCTGAAAAAATATTTTTTAGGAAAAATGGGTAAACTTTTTCCAAATAGAAAATAACTCCACCTCCTAGGACACAAGGAACAAACTGAAGCATCATGTTAGTGGGAGGGATTATACCTGGCTAGCCAATTATTTTTTTGTTTGCTAGTGTCCAAATCCTTCTGAAGGCAGCAGTACCCAAATGTCTCTGATTTCCCCCTGATTCTGTGTTTCTTAGTGAATGAAAACAGAAATGTATTACACTGCAGATTACCAGTCCTTAGATTAGTGGCTACATTAGCTTTATTTTTTTCCACCTAAATACATTTTCTGCAAGTTGAGAAAAATACATATTGATCCTTGTTTTGTAAATCTCTCCCCTTTGTTACTGAAATGAGGGGAGGGAAAGAGGAGGTGTTACTGCCCAAATAAGGAGAGCAGACCAAAGTGACAATGCTGCTCTTCCATAAATACAGTACAGTGAGTGTTGTCATGCTAGGAAAGGAAGTGCATTACTGACAGGATCACTGTAAATAATAAAGAAAAAAAATACTGAAAAAAGAAAACAAGGTCAAAACCAGATCAATTTTTGTTCTTAGGATTAGATACATTTTAATGGTCAGCAGAAAGCAATATTGTTGTTGGACTGCCATTATAACTTTTACTTTCTATTGCAGGAGCTTCTGATAATAAAAATGTAAACAAGTGGCAATTACTCCCAATATGTCTGAAGGTTCTCATTAATCCAGGTCATGATATATCTGTAGAAAATAAATCAAGGTAACTGGATTTGCTGTATTTTCCTCAAAGACGTTTTGCTAGTCATCCAACTAGCGTTCTCAATTTAGAATGACTTGTACAGAACTCCCAGGATTTCGCAAGTCCAGAACCTAATATTGGGCACAGGGGAAACAGTGGTATGCTACGATGTTACCTCCCTCTTCACCTGCATATCCACCACCGAGGCAATTGAAACAGTTAGAAAATGATTGCTACTAGACAACACGCTAGGCAGCAGAACAGAACTTAACCCAGATCAAGTGTGTACCTTATTGGACCTTTGCCTGAGTACCACCTATTTCAAATGCAAGGATAAGTTCTACAGGCAAAAACATGGCTGTGCCTTGGGATCGCCAGTTTCACCTATTGTGGCAAACCTGTACATGGAGGAATTAGAAAGGAAGGTCCTGACCGCCTTTAAGGGAATTACACCCAGTCATTGGTTCAGATATGTTCACAAACAAGAGTTATAGGCTTTCACTGACAACATCAACTAAGTAGATTATAACATCAATTTCACACAGGAAGATATGCAAAACAACACACTGGCTTTCTTGGACTGTTTGGAAACAGTAAAAGGAGGAAAGGAGGTTGGAAACAGAGGTCTACCGAAAACTACCATACACACGGACCTGCTTTTTGACTCCCACCATCCTCTAGATAGCAAACTGGGAGTCATCAGGACTCTACACTACCGGACAGAGAAAATCCCCACCATCACAGAGGCTTAGGCGAAGGAATTCAAACTCCTCAGAGAGGCCCTTAAAGCTTGCGGGTATCCAGACTGGGCTTTTGTCAAAACAGAAAGAGGGAGAGGAAAGAACACCAGGAGCACAAGTGAGAGTGAAAAGCATGACAAACAAAAGAATATGGTAATCCAATATGGAGCTGGGGTGTCTAAAAAGCTCAGAAGGATTTCTAAAAAACATCCTATCCCTGTCTGCTTTAAACCCAGCAATACACTGAGGCAACAACTGGTTCACCCAAAAGACCCAACACCTAAACACAAGATGAACAACATTGTGTACACAGTCCAGTGCAGTGAGGAGTGCTCAGAATTGTATGTCAGTGAAACAAAACAGCAGTTACAACTGTGTATGGCACAGCATAGAAGAGACAAACCCTCTGGTCAGGGTTCAGCAGTGTACCTACATCTAAAAGAAAAAGGTCACTCTTTTGAAGACAGTCAAGTACTCATCCTAGACAGGGAGGAGGACTGGTTTAAAGAAGCTGTAAAATAGGCCATTTATGTAAAAATGGAGAAGCTAACCTTGAACAGAGGCGGGGATGGTGAGGCATTTATGTCTGTCACAAACAATGCTGTTTTAACACCTCTCTCGGGGGAGTTAATAACACCTGCTAGCTCCAATCATGCAAATGCAATCAACACCTTACCCCCATGAGGTCTCTGACCCCATGTTGGTTATAATTAACAGATTATGTTGATTGAAGCAACATTCACCATAATTATTCCCAGATAATTTTTGTACAAGTCATTCTGAATTGAGAAAGCTAGTCGAATGACAAGGAAATCCTCTTGAAGAAAAATACAGCAAGTCCAGTTGCCTTGATTTATTTTTTACAGATAATTACTCCCAATGATTTTCATGATGATGCCACAGCAATGAAAGGCTCTGTGAAATGAAGCCACATAGAATGATTTACAAACAGATATTGCCATTATTTAAATTAGTAAAATGTAAGCATCACATATATTAATAAATACAAATGTTTTACCTCATTATGTTGCATTTGATGTCACTATATTCTGAATTTGTGTCAAATACAAAGGTGAATATAAATGAATATTCATTCTGTTACATAATTTAAAATGACACTGTCTGCATGGACTTTGAACATTCTCACTGTGTTTGCCCACATTTCCTCCCACAAACCAATCCAAACTAGTAATGAGCACACCTGTGCAGCATCTCTTTGTAAACTCTGGGATGAAAACTATTCCAGTAAAACAGCAATGGCAGCCTACAGCACTGGATGAGGACCTCAGCTGTGACATGTAACAGATGAGAAAAAGTAAAATTTGTGTGGACATACCTGAAGATGACTCAAGACGCTCTAGCTTACTTATAAGCCAATCGAGATTATTGGAAAATTGTGCACAGTTGCTTCTATTTCCACGAATCAGAGCAGCTAAAAGAATAAAAAGCATATTATGGAATAAAAAGATAAACATCCAACAGTTATTTGAAAATTTAAACAATGAAAAAAAAAATCAATGCATGTTGCCATAAACTCTGCTATCACAGAGACTTACAGTTTGATTATACATGCATGAAGGTCTGATATTTCATGGAAATAAATAGATCCTGTTGACAAATCATTTTTAGGAAATGTAAGAGGTAGAAATGAGATTTGGATTTAACATGGATTTGAGGCAAAGTCAGCACATTTGTGGTTCACCACTCAACAATCTAATGGGACTTTACCACCATAGCAACCAGCTATCCATAATTCACTTCCTGCCCTTTGAACTTAGGTCAGATGTCTTAGAAGGGCCAATGAGAAGGTGTTTGGATAAGCTAGATCCCTCACTATAAAAGGTTGGGTTCCTAGTAGTCATATTGACAATGTGCTTAGATGTGATAGAGAAAACATAGGATGTCTTGCTGATAAAGTGATATAACAGATATAGTGACAGTTCTTGTAGGCTTGTTGGCACTGGTCCCTTAAAGTAGATGTAAACCCTGACTGAATGTCCTATGGGGAGCAACATTCTGTGTATCTTGGGGAATGGGGGGTGAGGGGAAGGAATGGTTTTTACATTTTAATTTTGCTGATATCCTGCAGCTTCTTTATAACTTGTCCCTTTTCACAGGCACTACACTTATAACAGGCTGCATTTGTTTTTTTTATAAGGCATACTTCCTAATTGTTGCTGGCAGCATATTACCAATAGGCCTTGGTGACAAGCGTGTAATATGTCTGTACGATGTTCACCAGCACAAAAGCTTATCGTTTCTTTTAGGAGAGCAAGTAACAGGGCAATTTACAGGCAGGAGGATGTGGAAGACAGGGGCAGAGTATCATCAAAAACATAGCACAATGTGCCCAAACAAGGACCTTTATTTCAGAATCTGCAACCAGTATTTTTCATGAAAGCTAGACATTAAAATAGGTTTCCCTAGTAATATTATCATGGTAAAGCTTATATGAGGTTTTAGAGGTTAGGTTTACATCTACTTTAATAAACTATGGATGAGTTATTGAATTGCAGTGCCTAGGTACATTTTCTTATGTGACCTGCTTGTGGGCACAGCTCTGTACACACAAAACGGACCAATATCTGTCCACGGCAACTGACTGATAGCTAGTTCTTTAATTGGCAACACCTTGGCTACTATTTAAAAAAAGTGAAAGAACAGTGTGCACCTAAACCACCTCACAATATATCAATCACATCCACCATACCATCCTGTCCCCATAGAAAAAGTTGTCATACACTGCTTAGGCCTATTACTCTTTTGTCTCTATTACAAGTACAGACAATTCCCACCCTCAGTAAAATATCCTGCTGCTGGGCATTTCTTTTGGATTAAAACTTTTAGCTTGGAGTCATAGCACACATGGCAGCTATTGCTGACAGTCTGCAATACCTGCCATTTTTCACAGCACCTCACTGCATCCTTTGAAAACAACATGTAAAAATACTGTGCACCCAAAACACCAAACACCCTATCCTTAAGTTAATAAAAGTCAGTTTCTTAGTCATTCCAGCTGCACTGAAGGTCCTCTCTTACATGACACACGCAGCAGGGCAGGCTAGTAGCTTTAGAGCATATTTGGACACCTAAAGCCAGTAGTACATGCTTGACACCCAGTAGTCCATGGACATGATCACGAGGGCAGGGATGGCTTTGTAATGAATAAATAACTATAACAAAAATTAAGAAAACAAGAAAATAGTGATGGCAGGTGTGCCATTGGCTGGGTCTGGACCAATGTTTGGCTCTCAGCACTATCAAACCAAGGGAGGGAGGTGTAGTTGCATTCCTTCTATCCCCACAAAGCACTTTTCAAGGTCTTCCTATACCACTTCTTTATCCCTCTCCTCTTTTGAAGTTCACTGTATTTGTCTGTTTTTCCCAGTTTCTGTGAGGACTGCTGTGATTTATCAGCCTTTGAGACCAGTGGCATGCTTCCTTGGTAATGTTAACACTAGGGATGCGCCAAAATTTAATTTTTAGACCGAAACCAACATTTCTAAATATGTCAAAAGCCAAAACTGAAACCGAAAGTTACTTTTTTCTACAGCCCCAGCTCTAAATGAACAGGAAGCTCTCATTACAGAGACTTCCTGTTCCTTCATAATCTGGAGAAATAAATATTTACTATCAACCCAGTCATGAATGGAGATAGTAATTATTTACTATGTCCACAATCATGAGTGAACATAAAGCGATGTATAGCACATCCTGTTTGTTCATTCATAACTGTGGACATAGTATTAACTTTGTCCTCAGTTATTTACAAACACTAAGCTATCAGTACTGATTGCTCTGTGTTTGTGCTCTGCTCTCCATTCTGTACAGGCACTGAACACACCATGTCTACCACCATATTAAATTATTTCTTCCTTTGACCCTTTACTTCACACAAAGGTGCTACACTTTTGTATTTTTCACTTTTGCTACACCACCTTTGATACTTTTGCTGCACCCACCTAACCACCTTCCCCCTGGACTCCATCCCCTTGACAACTACTCCGGTCACCCTCTAGCTCTATTCTACACTCTCTTACTCACAAATGCAATCTCCCTATCTAATGGCATCTTCCCCACCCCTCTAAAACAAGCACTGGTGAACCCCATACTAAAAGAGCCCTAAGTGGACCCTACCAGTCTGAACCACTAAAGACCCTACCTTTTCCTGTTTGCCTCTAAACCTTTTGAATGCCTAGTCTACAACCGCCTGAGCTGCCACCTTACCGTTAACAACCTTTTTGATCCCTTTCAGTCTGTCTTTCTTCTGCAACACTTCACAGAAACTACCCTCCTCAAACTTAATAACAACTTACTAACTTCTAAAACCAACAACCACTCTTTCATACTCTTAGACCTTTCTGCTTCCTTTGACCAGTTGACCATTTATTCCTCTTTTCTTTAAAATCTTGCCAACTTAACCTCCACAACATTTTCTGAAATTTACCCCTTCATAACAAATGAAACCCGAAGCTTCTAAGTGACGCTCTGTAATTTCTTGTCTCGACTATTGCAACTCCCCCCTGCTTGGTCTACCACTACACAGGCTATCCCTCCTTCAGGCTATCATGAATGCTGCTACCAGACTCATCCACTTCCAGACTCATCCAGCCGTTCAGTGTCTGCTGCCCCCCCCCCCCCCCCCCCCCTCACCCCCGCCCCC
>NW_017306414.1:1170067-1185260 GCF_000935625.1 Nanorana parkeri | reverse complement strand
GCCCCCCCCCCCCCCCCCCTGCCAATCCACTGGCTCCCACTTGCCGAATTAATAAAATTCAAAATACTAACAATACCATACCTGAACAATCTGATTGAATGCAAGCATTGTTCAGGTATTTTGAGAGCCAGCAGGGCTGACTAGCATGATACTGAAGCTTTGCCCAGTGGGAGATTCCTCCATCCACACAGTTTAGGGTAGATGGAGGAATATGTTGCACTTTTTTCCATCTGACCATAGGCTGATAGAAAAAAATCTATAGAATATCCATAAGTGTATGGCCAGCTTAAGATTCTACAATCATGTTATGCTACTGCCTACTGTTTCCCTTGACCATAGAATTTTAGCCCTCCTTTTGCAGCGATCTGTCCTTCTCCCTGCAGTGTGGAAGGGCTGGCAGCTTTAGGCCATGGGGTTTCCCCCTGCAGTTATGCCTCCAGTGGCCTTGTCTCCTTGTATTCTGATGTAGTCAGCAATCATGTGATTGCTTGAACCTAATACTCCAATTTAAATGGTGTCTAGATAAAACCTACCTGAATAAAATAAAAAATCATCAGTAATATCCTACTGGATGTATAATACCAATATAAATATTACATGTGTAAACAAAGAGAATTAGTGATATGCAAATATAAACAAGTGCTCCTGCATTTGTGCAAATGACCATCTGTGGTAACCAATAGAAACCAATGCAATTTATTGCAATTGTGCAAGTATCCATCTAAGATAATTAAATTCATAATATTGTGCAAATATTCAACTGTGGCACCCAGTAGCAAACCAAGATTTGTGTGCCAAACGCTACTATTCTTCCAGGTGTCAAAGATGTGCATGCCAACGTCACTGGGTAAAATCCCCAAAATATGTTGACCTTATACTGATAATTTTCAGTGCTATTCATAGCACTAACTTATATGCCCGATTTCCTCCTTCTCCCATGGTCTCTCTGGAAGCTAGGAGCATGCTGCTAAGCTCAATTACATTATTGACTCCACCCTACACATTTTGACAAATCTGAAAATGGCGCAGCATGTAGGGAAAAGTCAGTGTTCATATTAGCATTAGGACAATGGACATAGAGGTGACTTTGGGACATTTGTTCTTACACTTCAGCATAAGATGTGTTAAAAATGACACATCAAAAAACAGTGCAGAGTTCTGTGGACTGGCCGTGGGGATAACAGTGTCAAAATAACTCCTCCAACTCTTCAAGACCAAATGGCTGGACTATGGTGAAATTAGCAGAAAAGGAAAAGGGTGCATTAGCAGCACTTGTAGGCAAGTGGTTGCTCTGTGCCCTTGAGGAGGAAGAGGAGAAAAAAAGGTACATTAGCCTAGTTTATTATTGTTGACTATAAATGGATGAGAGGAAAATTTTGATGGCATCTCCGTCTTAGTCCGTGGGGTTCAATATTGAGTTGGCCCACCCTTTGCAGCTATAACAGCTTCAACTCTTCTGGAAAGGCTGTCCACAAGGTTTAGGATTGTGTCTATGGGAATGTTTGACCATTCTTCGGGAAGCGCATTTGTGAGGTCAGGTACTGATGTTGGACAAGAAGGCCTGGCTCGCAGTCTCCGCTCTAATTCATCCCAAAGGTGTTCTATCGGGTTGAGGTCAGGACTCTGTGCAGGCCAGTCAAATTCCTCCACCCCAAACTCGCTCATCCATGTCTTTATGGACCTTGCTTTGTGCACTGGTGCGCAGTCATGTTTGAACAGGAAGGGGCCATCCCCAAACTGTTACCACAAAGTTGGGAGCATGAAATTGTCCAAAATGTCATGGTATGCTGATGCCTTAAGAGTTCCCTTCATTGGAACTATAGTTCCCTTCACTGGCAATATAGTGTGTATGGAATCCTTGGACAAGGGAAATGCTTATGGGGCAAAGGTACCCAGGTAAATTTTTTCAACTAGGTTGACAAGGTTGTTCCCCTTCTATATCTACTACTTTTCTTGCTTGTTTCATGGCATGTAATGAGATCAAAAGCCCCTTCCTGAACTGTAAGGAAGAATATGTGTAAAATCTAGCATGAGCAGACTATGACTTTTAAACAGCTAGTTAATAAACCTAAAGCTACCAAAACTGTGTGTTTTTTTTTTTTTTTTAAATGATCACTTACCTAGCAATTCATAGAAGAGGTTCAGTATTTCTTTCCATGCTGGCCCAGTTTTTTCCCCAATAATTTCAGCAAAGTGTGCCGCACTGCTGTACACATTTAGGCGATCAATACAATTTAGTACCAGAGCCAGCATTCCCTAATAGAGGAAGCAGAAATGTCAACTGCTGGAACAACAAATAGATTAATCAAATAATAATTGCATTCTGTGCAGTAGAAAGGATCAATAGGAGGGCCTTTAGCTTTCTGCTAATTACTGGAATTGTAATTATACCACTTTTAATCATCATCTATGCTCACCATGGTCCACAGCATGGCATAAAAAATGTTCTATGAGACACATATTTAAAAAGACTGCTAAACAATGTTTGCATCTAAAAAGGATTAACTATCTATAGGGTAACCATGCATCTAACATTTAGGCATAAGAAAGATTGCAGACAAAAAATATGAATTATACATGACCACACCTCTTCCTTTAGGATAAAACATGCTTTACTCCTGTGATGTGACACATGGCTGCTCTCCCTTTGGGAAAGTATTTAAAAAGTTGGTTATATTTAGCAACTTCAGTAGCCTGGTTTCATGTTAAAACAATATTTTGCTTCTTGATCAAAGTACACAGTAATCTATCATACTGCATTAAATTTAGAATTCCTGTACTCATATTTATCAAACATACTGCAGGGATGCCGGGACAATCGTGCACACCTTTGTGTGCTACAGCTATTCCTGGACTTTCTGGATCAGTTTTCTTGATGTTTTAACCAGTTGACATCCGCGGTGTTAAATGCAGTGCTTTCCTGCCCCTTCCCTCCCCACCCTTTTTTCCTTATTATGTGACCCCACTATGGGGTCTGGATATTACATTTTGTAAGGATTAATGGTAATAATTGAGTTTCAGGTAGAGTATTTAGGAAATGATATGCTGTTAATGTTCCTTTTAATCTTATTGTAATCAAGTATTTACATAATTAGATACCTAAATGTACGTGAAAGATGATGTAATAACCTCGTTTTGTTTTAATGAATAATAATAAATAATTTAATTGAAAAAAAAATATAGGGGGAAACAATCCTCCTATATAATAGCAAAGGCACACTGACAGGTCCTCTTTATGGACACTGACAGGTCCTCTAATGTCACCTGTGGACCCCAAAAGAAGCTGATGAAGCAGAAATCTGCTTCATCAGCTTCTCCTCTCTGGCTATAGCAGTCAGATGACTGACAGGTGAATGCGGAAGTGATGTAATACACATCACTTCTGCATTCACAGCCCGGACGGAGATCAGCAAGGAGCTGATCTCCCGTCCTCCTCCTCCTGACGCCCTCCGAGCCGGTCCCGGGATTCCCCGGGACCCCGGACGCAAACGAGCACATATAGACGATTGGCGGGCTATGGAGACGCTGATCGCCTATATGTGAAACACCCGCTAACGGGTGTGTGCAATGGTCGGGTCTTTTCTGCCCGTGCGTGCCCGCTAGGGGGCGCGCGCGAGCAGAAAAAAAATGCCGTCTGGAGACGGCAACCCGCCAATGCTGCAGTGCCGTCCGTCCGTTTTTTTACAACGGGCGGACGGCAAGAGGTTAAATTAACCTGTTTTACTTTAAGTTCTCTTGGTTATTCAGACTATAAAAATGTAAAATAGTTATAAAAACATTTGATTATTTCTACAACTAGTATGTATGCAGTGGCATCACAAGGGGGTGCAGGGTGTGTGGCCCACACCCGGGTGACACCATTGGAGGGGTGACAACAACATGACTGACAGTCATTTTGGTGTCACCCCCCTCTGAAAAGTCGGGCATCGACCGAACGCCCGACAGTATCAGGAGAGAGGAGGGGACCCGGCGGCATACCTTATCTTGCCGGGTGACTGTCTCCTCCTGTCTCTGCCGGAGTCCATCACCAAGACGGCCGCCGGCAGGTATCAAAAGGTCGCCGCACGTGTGCGATGACGTTGTCGCGCAAGCACGCGGTGACGTCTCATTGGGGTGACATCCGGTAACCGCTCCGGGTGTCATATATATAAAAGGTCCCAGAGAAATGGACCTGGGAGAGAAGTTCTCTTTCAGGTCCGCTCCTGCTGATTGACAGAAGGTAGTGGGCGGAGCAATAGCCATTCTGTTTATTGGCAATTGCCATTTAAAATAGCCAATAACAGAATGGCTATTGCAGAAGAGCGGACCTGAGAGAGAAAGTTCTCTCTCAGGTCCGCTCCTCTGTGACTGACATCAGGCAGTGGGCGGAGCATTAGCCAGCCTGCTATTGGGCATTTCAATTTTCAATAGCCTATAGCAGGCTTTGTTTATTTCTGCCCACTGCCAGATGTACACATTGCATCAGGGAGTGTTTGTTTGTTTTTTCCAATTGTGGGCTGACGTTGGAATTACTTAGTGTGACATTTTTTTAAATGTATTTTGAATAAAGGAATTGTCAAAAATGTGTTATTGTCAAAAATGTGTTTATTTTCATTTCATTTAACCCTTTAGTGAACAGACCCCCGCAACAACCGGGTCAGGGTTGTGGGGAAGAAGCACTTCTCCCTATCGACATGGGGACAAGGTGCTTTGCAGGGGTCCCCCTGGAAATGCACACTCCCGATGCCAAGAGCATGTTGCCTGGTATGGTGTGGGGAGAGGGGGGCTCGCCCCCCTTTCCTGCTCTGCCAGGCTGCTGCCCGGATTAGGGGTCTGGTATGAGACTTCAGGGGGACCCCTTTTTTTTTGAAAGAGGAAAGTCTGGTAGGAATGTTATGGGGAATCCCTGATGTAAATCTGCATCTGGCTATCCTCTTTCATAAAAAAAAAGGGGTCCCTCTGAAGTCTCATACCAGACCCCTAATCCGGGCAGCAGCCTGGCAGAGCAGGAAATCAGAGCAGGGTCTGGTATGAATTTGGGGGGAACCCACACTGTTTTTTTTGTTGTGGTTTCAGAAATGAAAAAGAAACAAAGTAAACATATAATATCACTTTTCTGCAATAAAACCCGAAAAAAACTAAATAAAGAAACATCCGAAACAAAACTAAACAATTGTTTTGCTGGCTTACATGTCTAGTTATCAAATACAAGATTTCCATACTGCTTAATGGTACTTTATATATTACCTCTTCTTTGAAAAGGTTCTGCCTGTTTTTCAGTGAACGGAGTTTATTCTGTTTATCTTCATGTTCTAGATCTTCCTCTGGAGGCTGGAAATAAGCAATCAAGTCTTGCAGGGTTTGAACTACCTCCTCAATAGGCAGGGCGATGGGGGCTGTTACTGTCCGATTGTTCCCCGTTAGAGAATCCAAATCACTAAATAAAAGAATACAATACACTGGTAGTTTTCTCAATGTTTCCTTAACAAGATGGAGTGAAATAACAGAAAAACCCTGACAATGCAGTATACAAAACTTTACTAAATTCCCCCATCTCTGAAACCAATCTGTATTAAGTTCTGAGTGGAAAAAAAGGGTAAAAATCTTTAATTATTTGTAACCTACAAAATGCATGCATTGCTTCATGAAGCAGCTTTTTACAGAAATGACTACACCGGCTCCACAGTTTAAACCAGATAAATGTGAAAGGCAAAAAAGAGGCTGACATTATTTTAGTTGCATCAAAATCACATTCACTGATTCACAGGAAAATCTGGGAATTTTCCTTAAAACACTGTCAAACCCTGTCTGGAAAAAACATGCATGCATGAGAGTTGTGTTATCCCAACCCAGCCAATCAGGATGACAAAAGACTCCTGGACCCAGAAGAAGCCAGAGAGAAGATGGAAGCACCAGCGACAGAGCTACAAGGGAGATAGCAGATGTCACAGAGTAAGTGTGCCATAATGTGCAAATATGCTCTGCATACTTGCACATTATGGCAAAAGGCCGATAACTTTGTTTCCCCTTTAAGATGCTACAAGTAGACATAAGAGCAAGGCAGCGTGCTAAGTTGATAAATATAGACACTGCTGAGTAATTCATACCTAATAAATTGACTGAAGAGGCCTGTGGTGTTACGAATGATTCTAGCAGCCTGGGACTCTTCATGCTGACACTTCTGTAAAGTGACGCCATCATCCATATGACCTTCCTGGTGCAGAATTGCCTGTTCAGATTTAAACAGATATACAGTAGGTCAGTTCAGGTGTAATTTTTGGAATCTCCTGCTTTCTTTAGAGAACTCTTTGAATTCAATTTTATATAGATTCATAACTTCAAACTTTACATTTTGCCTGATTTTTCATGCTATCCCATCAATTAAAGTATATCTAAAGCCAATTATTTTAATTTTTTACTTCAGATATAGTATGGTTACAATTACTGACAAGTTTTTTTCTCATCTGCGCCCTAAAGAAGGAAATTTCCTTTTTACTTCCTGCCCCACACATACAAAAAAAAGTGGGACAAAATATCTCCAAATTGAGGGATATCCAATGGAAGATTTCTCCTGTATTCCCGTGACCACACTCATAAGAGCCAACAGCAGTTCACACTGAGTGAATACCGGACCCTTTAGGTTAAAGATAAAAAAAAAAGTGGGAGTGAGATTCCTTTCAAAAGTCATACCAGGCCCTTCAGGTCTGTTAGGAATTTTAAGGGGAACCCCCCCCCAAACGGGAACAATATAACATGGGGTCCCCCCTAATATCCCATACCAGACCCTTAATCCGAGCACTGGCCTGGCAGGGCAGGAAAGGGGGGGGGGGGGGACAAGCAAGTGCCCCCAAACCCTGGGACAAGCAAGTGTCCCCCCTGCAAAGGCACCTTTTTTCCCATGCACATGGGGTTAAGGGCCTCTTCCCTACAACTCTGACCCGGTGGTTGTGGGGGTCTGCGGGTAGGGGGGATTGTTTGCACAGGGTTACCCCTTTCAGAAAAAGAACACCCATATGCTGCCCCCCTTTTGTGAATGAGGAGTGGGGGAATTTATACTCCTACTCATTGATTAAAGGCTTAAATCGAAATGTAAATAAAGAGACCAGACTTTTAGAAAAACTACTTTAATTGAATTGAAAAAAACCACAACTGAAGTTTTTGGCTATTTCTTTAAAAAAAAAAAAAATCATACGAAGTAATCCAGTGTCAGTCACAATGTCCAGGACAATGCCCACTCGACGATAAAAAATAAATAAATCCTAAAGCTAGCTGTCCCGACCGCATGTGACGAACTCCTGCCGCAAATTTAAATTCTGACAAATGGAGGCCGAATGTAAACAAATGGGAGGAGTCAACTGTGACGTCATGTCTGGCTCCGCCCATTTGTTGTCATGCAATGACAGACTACTGTCCTCAGGTCAGTGGCCTGTCATTGTATGACAACAAATTGTATGACAAGTCATTTGGGGACAGTGGCCTGTCGTATGACAAAAAATAGGCGGAGCCAGACATGACGTCACGGTTGACTCCTCCATTTGTTTACATTCGGTCATCACCTGTAAGAATTTAATTTTTTGGTGGGAGTTCGTCGCGTGCGGTTAAGAAGCCAGAGAGAAGATGGAAGCACCAGCGACAGAGCTACAAGGGAGACTCCCACGCCCACCGGGTCAGGTTAGTGGGGAAGAGGCCCTTATCTCCATTGGTATGGGGACAAAGCACTTTTCCATGGGGAACCGCTGGAAAAGCACCCTCCGAATGCAGAGGGAATGTAGCCTGGTATGGTGAAGGGAGGAGGGTCACTCGCTCATCCCCCCTCCACTTTTTTGCTCTGCCAGGCTGCTGCCTGGATTAGGGGTCTGGTATGGGATTTTAGGGGGCACCCTCTTTTTATTTTTACTTTTTTTGGTGTTGGGGTTCCCCCTTAAAATACCTACCAGACCTTTTAGACCACACACTGTTTTTTTTTTGTTATTTTTTTCTGCCCTGCCAGTGCTCGGATTAATGGTCTGGTTAGGAATTTTAATTTGAGGGGGTCCCTCCTATCATTACAACCGGACCTAAAGGGTATGGTATGGTATGGTTTGGTAGGAGGACCTCGCGTTGTTTTTTTTTCACTGTCCGTTTACATTTACGAAGAGAACCTTCTGCTCCTGCAGTGTCTTCGGCTGAGCCGAGCGGAATACATATGCTTCAGCTCGGCTGAGTGCTTTGGCTGCTGTATGGGCTATTTTGAATAGCCCATATAGCAGCCCTTCGGTTCGGCTGAACCAAAGTGCTCCGGCGGCCGAAGTAAGGTGAAGGATTAGCTGAAGCCTCTGACAATCTACAAGGTATATGGAGACACCGCTAGACTTAGATAATCAGGGAATGGTGGTGTGAAAGGTTTAAAACCTGACCTAATAAAAGATGTGTTCTTCTAATAAACCAGATGTGTCTAAACTGCACTGTCTTTAGTTCTAAACATGAATATGAAAAATATAATAAGGTGCAGGAGAAGCATGACCACTTGACAAATACTTTTTTATTTTTTAGGGATGCACCGAAATATATTGGCCGCCGAAAAAATATTGGCCGAAAATGGCACTTTTGGCTAAAAGCCGAAAATGCTATTTTCTGGCCGATACAGCGGTGCATCCTTTTTCTCCTCCCAGCAGGGCGCTGCTCTGTGTCCCAGCGGGGAGAAGAGAAACTGTCACAGGTGGCCGAATGCTTCTGGTGGAGAGCGCTGTGGGCGGCTGGTGTCTCTCCTCCACGCTCCGCTCAGTCTCCTGTCACAGATCAGAGGAGAGCAATGTGGGCGGAGACAGCCAGCTCTGTCACAGCAGGCTGAGCTCTGCTCAGGATGGAGAACGAGGTACAAACACTCAGCGATCGCTGAGTGTTTGTAAATAATTGAGGACAGAGTATGTTGACTATATCTACATTACCTCCTGTTCATTCATAATTGTGGATATAGTAAACACACTATGTTCTCATGTTATGAATGAACAGGAACACTCATAGAGGATTCCTGTTCATTTATAACTGGGGATACAGAAAAAGAGATTGAGGACTCTGTGTTACAAATCTCTTTTTCTATTTTAAAAGGGAACCCTAATATTTCCCTACCTATAATTTTTTTTTGAAAAAGTTAAAATAAAAAAAACATTTTTGTTTTCTGCCTGACATTTTTTTAATTTCGGTTTCGTTTTGAAATTTTTATTTCAGTGCACCTCTAATTTTTTTTTACTCCACTTACATAGGATATGTGCATGTAAGTATTAAGCCTTTGGGATCACTTTGACACAATTAGCCAACTTGCACATGTAATGCAATATAGGCAAACCAAGAATCCCTGTTCCTATGCAAACATTCTCTGGAAGTGTGAAAGGCTGCCCAGTAGCGTGTAGGGCATTAACTGAGATTATTAGATGAGAATGGTATACCTTAAAAGAGAGCGCAGACTGCCACCTAGCAAAAAAAAAACTTAATTTGTACATAGCTAAGGATGTCTTTTTTTGATATTTCACACACATCCAAAACCAGATAGGCTGGGAGCTGTTCATTTACTTAACATTATCTCCTGTATTTTCCTTTAATAAAGGGTTTCCTTTATTTTCATTTTAAAGTACTCAGATGTAATTTGTTTTCTTACTCTTCTTTTAAGTGGTCCCAGTCTTGCTGTTTTGGCATCTTGGGCTTTGTAGGTGAGCCACAAGCCACTGTCTACATGCTGGATAAAGCAAATGGAATCTCCATATTTAATTTCTGCTACTCCCATTCCATCTATGTCTCGCTTTGGCCCAGAGTCCAGTTTTTCCTAAATCAAAAAGAAGAGTGTCAGTTGGGTGTACAAAATTGTCTGTTACACTGAAGGAAGTGCAATTAGCATTTTTAAGCATTATTATTTATGACACAAACTATGCTAATTTTTACCTGTTAATTAGCATGCCAGCTATTCCTGACTATTCCCTGTGTTCACAAACTCCTAATCTTTACCTAGAGTGCTACATAACCATTCTATTTGTCTGACTTTTTGTGCTTTTGAAGTTATTATAGCTCCAGAAACAATCACACTGCATACAGTGGTCTTATGGGTTGCCATCAAAGCATTCTGTTAATACGGTCCAACAAAGGTGACCTGTATAGGAGCATGTAAATTATAGGGAGTTAAATTGTATAAAATACTCTTTTACTATGTTTCATTTGAAAAAGGGGCCAGCTGTGTATCAACAAATCTGAGATACTGAGGTAACCAGAAAGGAACAAAATTAAAAAGCACATCACTATTAAATCATGTAGATCATTATGGTGAGAATCTGTTAAAGAGGCAGTCAAACATGACACATATGACATGATGTCATACTTTCACTAAACTTTTGATTCTGATGTAGCTCTGAAAAGTATAACAAGCAAAACCTTAACCTTCATTAAATAATTGTTTATAGATATAGAATATTTTTTCAGACAATGTTATCTTCACTAGCAAGAACAAGTCAAATGTTTAAATTTAATTTTAAAAATTTTGCAACTATTTTTAAAAGATTAAATTTAACACCAAAAGACCAGCACCAGTGGTCTCTTTGTATGCAACTCTCTCTAACCTCATACACAGAAAAACTCTTCCCACTAAAGAGGGCACCACAATTCTTTTGGCTGTTACCACTGTAATGCTTATGTAGATTTAATTCTATCGGGTCACTGCTTTAAGAAAATATATAATTTTAGAGGGGGTTATGTAATCAACAGGCCTAAAATATGCATTTTAATTGTGTGAAAAAGTTGCAAACATGGTTCTGGCAGGAAAAGATTTAGAAACAATGTTTGTAGACCTTCCCACAACATCCAAGACCTTTTTCCCTAACAACCTCATTTAGTATAACCCAGAGCTTGAATCATTTTTAAATGTTCCACACAGTCCCCATTCGGCTACATTTATTATATTCCCATATATATCCCAATATATATATTTTAAATCCTTCTTTGTGCTGAAGGGAGAACTGTAGATAAATGACAACTGCAGGCCCAGATTTGGCTGCATGATGTAGCTTTTCATTCCTCCCCCATTGGAACTTATGCTGCTTTAACCTCAGAATTGACAGTTGGTTTCCAGATTTGATGGCATCCTTGGTCGTAGAAAACCTTCCAGATTGTATTGACTTAGAGAACAGTGGGACAGGGATATTCCTGACTCAACTTAACACAATTAGGAAGGATTCTCTGATTCCTGATTTAGTACAGTAATTTTTGCATTAAACAAATTATGTTGCTTTCATAGAGCTTTTTTCGCGCCTGGCTGACTATTTAAAATGGGTAGCCATGACTCACCAACCTGTCACAAATGTCAAGAAGGGAAGGAGGATATTCTTCATATGTTCTAGGGCTTTATAACAATTAGACCTCTTAGAAAACAAGTCACTGCTTTTACCTCTGACAATTTTGTTATCCCCAATGTATGTAAACCTGCATCACGTATACTGGGTATCTTTGGTGGGTTAAATTTAGAAGCAGAAAAAATGTTTTTATGTGAGAAAAACTATAGTCCTGCATCTACTAAGGTCTTACATCTCAACGCTTGGAAAAGGTCAGTTAATAAAGTCCTACCTATTTACAGGTTAACCTATGAGTCCTGAGGCTGACCTGCTAAATTTGACAAACTTTGGGGAGATTAGGTTTCATGCCCACACTCTTGTGAACACCAGCTCTCTGACTAATGTTTACAGTATATGCTAGATGACCTGGTCTTGATAGGTTTATAAGTATTTATGTCATGACTGCTCCTTGTATAAAAATGACACTCACAGCTATGATAACGTACTCTGTCATTACTAAAAGTTTTTGACACATATAATGGCTGAAACCAAAAGAACTGTTACTTGCTTTTTATTGTTAATTGTTATGTTCTTCTTTGAAGCAACAAAACATACATTCTATCTTCAATGGCAACACTGTTACATGTGCATTGGTACTTAATTTACTGCCTTGTATACAATGATTTTTTATAACAGGTATCCGTGTACCTCAATTTTGTAAATAAAATTATATATATATAGGGATGTCCTGATACCACTTTTTCATGACAAAGTACAAGTACAAGTACTTCCCCTCATGTAGTTGCCGATATCAATTACCGATACTTTTTTTTAAAGGGACAGGTGACTTTAAATGATCCATAGTACAACTACATGTTATGTACTATGGGTCATAATTTAACCTATTCATGTTAGCAGGGGAGAATTATAAATCTATTTCTGTAATGTAGTGGAGGTGTGTGCTGTATATATGTACTACATATATATTACACACGTCCAGTACAATATATCAACTTTCACGGAACACCTGAATTCAATGATTTGGAGGGGTGTCCAAATACTTTTGGCAATGTAGTGTGTGTGTGTATATAGATATATAGATATCTATATATATATACACAGGTATTCCTCACTTAACGACCGAGTTCCGTTCCTACGACCAGGTCGTTAAACAAATTGGTCGTTAAGTGAGGAACTCTATACAGTACTGTACTGCATTAGTACAGTACTGTATAGCGTTGCCGATGTACAGTACCGAACAGTGTACTGTACATCGGGCAATGAAAATACTCACAGGGACCCGCAGTGAAGAACGGAGGACGTCACTTCCCCCGGCGACACGTCGCACTGGCGCGCGAGGTCGGACGTCGCTCGGAGGACGGTCGTAAGTGCGAGTGGTCGCAAAACAGGTAAGTCGTTAAGCGAGGAGTATCTGTATGCACATTTACAACATGTCTATACGTCAAGATTCCTATTTAAAATAACTAATCTCTTTCTTAATGCATAACATGCTGAAAAAACTCACTTTGGATGCTCTGAAGCAGAAAGCTGATGATTTAGTATCCGACTTTGCTCGGCCTTGTAGCACTAGTCCTTGGTCCTCTGTTAGTGCCAAATATTGCCCAGTTGTAATATGGCGAAGGCGAAATGTCTGCCCCCATCGGATGTGGCTTCCGCTCCAACTGAGGTAATAAAAAATTAAACATTGAGCTCTACTCTTCAAACTATACTATAGGTTAAATAAACAGATTATAAACGTTGTCAAGATTACCTGATTCTGAGAGGTTCCACTCTCCATAACGACCTGGCGCGAACACCTGCTCCACCTGCTTCATAATTTACTTTCCTAATAAAGAAAAATGTTCAGAGAAACAAAATGCAAAATCCATTAACATAAAATGAAGCCTACCCTATTGGCATTGAAAGAAAATATATACAACCCCAATTCCAAAAAAGTTGGGACACTGTGTAAAATCTACATAAAAACAGAATACAATGATCTGCAAATCTCAAAACCCATATTTTATTCACAATAGAAAATAAAAACATTAAATGTTTGAACTGAGAAAATGTACCAATTTAAGAAAAAATATGGTCATTTTGAAATTGATGGCAGCAACATGTCTCAAAAAAGTTGGGACAGGACCACGTTTACCTTGGTGCAGCATCCCCCCTTCTTTTAACAACACTCTGTTTTGGGAGAGAAATATTGTCCCATTTTTGCCTGATATAGGATTCTAACTGCTCAACAGTCCTGGGTCTTCTTTGTCATATTTTTCATTTCAAGATGTGCCAAATATTTTCAATCAGTGAAAGGTCTGAACTGCAGACAGATCAATTAAGCAACCGGACTATTCTACTATGAAGCCACACTGTTGTCATAGATGCAGTATGTGATTTAGCATTGTCCTGCTGAAATAAGCAAGGTCTTCCCTAAAAAAGACGTTGTCTTGATGGGACCATATGCTGCTCTAAAACCTGGATATATCTTTCAGCATTGATGGTGCCTTTCCAGATGTGCAAGCTGTCCATTCCAAAAGCACTAATGCACCCCCGTACCATCAGAGATGCAGGCTTTTGAACTAAGCCCTGATAACAAGCCAGAAGGTCCCTCTCCTCTTTAGTTTGGAGGATGCGGCACACATGGTTGCCAAAAAGAATGTCAAATTTCGATTTGTCTGACCACAGAACAGTTTTCCACTTTGTGATAGACCATTTTAAATGAGCTTTGGCCCAGATGAGATGGCAGCATTTGTGGATCATGTTCAGATATGGATTCCTCTTTGCATGATAGAGCTTTAACTTGCATTATTGGACGGCACAGAGAACTGTGTTAACAGACTTTTTGGAAGTATTCCTAAGCCCATGCAGTGATGTCCATCACAGAATCATGCCTGTTTTTAATGCAGTGCCATCTGAGGGCCTGTAGATCATGGGCATCCAATAATGTGTTTTGACCTTGTCCCTTGCGCACAGAGATTTCTCCAGATTTTTTATCACTCGCCAAATGCGAGCGGGCGAGTGGAAATTTTGAGCCCTGCTGTAGATTATGTATTTAAAGTCTTTGTGATTCTATGTTGAGAAACATTATTCTGAAATTGTTCGACATTTTTTAGACGCAGCTTTTCACCTGTTGGTGAACTTCTGCCCTTCTTTACTTCTGAGACACTCTGACTCTCTAAGATGCTCTTTTTCTACCCAATCCTGTTACTGATCTGTTGCCATTGAACCTAATTAGTTGCAAAATGTACTACAAGTTCTTCCTTGTAAGTACCACTTACTTTGCCAGCTTTTTGTTGTCCTCTTCCAACTTTTTTGAGACGTGTTGCTGCCATCAATTTCAAAACTACCTTATTCTTTTTCTTAAAATGGTCCATTTTCTCAGTTTAAACACTTGATATGTTTTCTGTTTTCCATTGTGAATAAAATATAGGTTTATGAGATTTGTAAATCATTGCATTCTGTTTTTATGTAGATTTTACACTGCGTCCCAACTTTGTTGGAATTGGGGTTGTATTGCAAATTTAACTTTATCTGTTTTTATTTAAAGTGGGTGATGTATAGCAATGGTGGTACGTTTTTATTATAGGTGGTAAATAAAAAACAAAAAAAACAAACAAACATGGTTTAGGGATGTACATGCATGACCTCCTTTAGAGAAGGCATGGTAATTTAACCAACAGCTATGCTCATCTAGCAGTGTATTTACTGGACATCAACTCTCTCAGCACAGTGACAAGTTAGCATATGGAGCAGGCATATGAAGTGTGCTGGAAATCTTAAAATATATCTATTACAGGTATAGGATTGTTTTTACTGCATATCCATCCATTAGGGATGATTTACTAAAGGCAAATGGGCTTGTGGAAAATGTATTTTAGCTAAGAATACCGAATCATGAAAAATCAATATATACTATATAT
>NW_017306414.1:1118325-1169926 GCF_000935625.1 Nanorana parkeri | reverse complement strand
TCGACATTAAACCTCATCTGCCACATAGTTGCCCACTCCCCTATTTTATCCAGGTCCTCCTGCAATGTTACACTATCTTGGTCTGTTTCTATTACCCTCCCAATTTTGGTATCGTCAGCAAACACTGAGATATCGCTGTTTACGCCGTCCCCGATGTCGTTATTAAACAGGTTGAAAAGCATGGGTACCAGCACAGAACCCTGAGGCAAACCGCTAATGACACTAGCCCAGTCTGAAAGGGCACCATTTATTGATACTCTCTGTACCCGTTCCTTTAGCCAGTTCTCTATCCATGTACACACCCTTCCATCTATGCCCATAGCTTTCAGCTTGTATAGTAGGCGTTTGTGTGCAACCGTATCAAAAGCCTTTGAGAAATCCAGATATACCACATCCACAGACCTCCCTCCATCCAGATCTCTACTTACCCCCTCGTAAAAAATCAGTAGATTAGTCTGACAGGAACGGTCTTTCCTAAACCCATGCTGGTTGTCATTTATTTTGTCATTATCCTGAACAAATTCTACTAAGTGGTCCTTAATCATTCCCTCTAACAGTTTACAAACTACCGATGTAAGACTAACTGGTCGGTAATTCCCAGGTTGGCATCTTGCCCCCTTTTTAAATATTGGAACTACCGTAGCCCTCCGCCAGTCACTCGGAACTCTACCAGTCATTAGAGAGTCCTTAAAAATGAGGAATAATGGTCTAGGTATAGTAAAACAAATGATTATCCGCGCTATAGTGCTTTGCCCCAATCTCCTCAAAAACACCCTATTGACAGCTGCAGAGATAGAGAGAAGCTATATAAACTTCTCCCACAATATATTAAACAAAAGACACTGCGCTATCTTTAATATTATAAAACTCTAAGTGCATATACTTAGTGACAATTATACAACATATTCACTCCAACTTATATATAGTCCATATAAAAATATTCCCAAAGTTGATGTGATTAAAAATAAATGAGATGAAATCCTTGTATAATACATAATCATTGTATATATTAGAGATGGTAGAAGCTAACATCTGTATGTTAAAAGAAAAATTGGAACCGCTTATAACAGAAGTCACGAGTGATTGTGGAACTTTATATACAATATGCTTTTCGCACTCTATTTTAGCTGCCCGGATTGCTAGTTTGCATCTTTTATTACATTCTTTGTCGTTATGGAACACCAATGCCGTCACCTCCATCTTATATTTTATAAATGCCACTCGCTTTTCCTTTATGTGATGGTTTACATTTTTATTCAGCCATACAGGTTTTGTTTGTGATATTTTACTTTTATATCCCAACGGTATACATTTGGCAATGGCAATATGTAAAGTGTTTTTAAAACCTTCCCACTTTTGGTCCAAGTTCAGTTTGTGAAATACATTTTCCCATTTGATGTCCCCCACTAGGTGGCACAGTTTATTAAAGTTAGCCCTTCTGAAATTAAGGGTTCTTGTCCTACCAGCACTCTTCTCTTTCCTGTATCCAATATTGAAAGTAATCACATTGTGATCACTATTTCCTAGTGTCTCCCCAATAACAATATCCTCAATTAACTCTGCATTATTAGTAATGATTAAATCTAGGATGGCATTTTTCCTAGTTGGGACCTCCACCATCTGGACCATGAAATTGTCACGCAACATATTCAGAAATTGGCCCGCCTTTGTTGAACTTGAGGTTCCATTTGCCCAATTTATGTCCGGGTAATTGAAGTCGTCCATCACGACTACATTGCCCTCCCTCCCAGCTATTTCTATTTCAGACTGTAGATGAGCCTCCCCCTCCTCCCCTATATTTGGAGGTTTATAACAAATACCCACAATTAGTTTGCGACGATCCTCCGTCATATCCAGTTCCAGCCATAAGGATTCCACGTCCTCCCCACTATTTGAGGTGATGTCGTCCCTTATATGCATATTTAGATTATTTTTTAACATAAATGCATACCCCCCCCCCTTCTCCCATCTCTGTCCCTCCTGAACAGGTTGTACCCCTCTATATTGGTGGCCCAATCATGTGCGCTGTCTAGCCAGGTTTCCGCTATTCTCACTATATCGAAGTCATCCTCGAATATCATAAGTTCAAGCTCTTCTAATTTATTTGCCAGACTTCTAGCGTTTGTGTACATACATTTAATTCCTGTCTTGTTATTGGACAAAGGTTTAAGTGATATTGGTATTCCGGTATTACTTATAGTATCTTCAGCTATAGGATTTACTATATTGACTGCTTTGGCACTGGTGACTGGAGTGAGCCCACTATTTGCCCCTTTGTTACTTCCCTCTTTATTATATGTATTCATGTTAAGGTTTTCACTACTTAAATTTAATATTTTTATGCCCTCCCCCCATTATCTAGTTTAAAAGCTCCTCCAGTCTTTCTACCATTTTTCTCCCCAGGAATGCTGCACCTTCCCCATTAAGATGCAGCCCGTCCCGGCTGAAGAGCCGGTAGCTGACTGAGAAGTCAGCCCAGTTCTCCATTAAACCAAAGCCCTCATTCCGACACCAGTTCCGGAGCCACTTGTTAAGTTCCCTCAACACGCGCTGTCTGTCCGGACTGGCTCTTGGCACCGGTAGTATCTCTGAGAAAACTACCGTGGAGGTCCTTTCCTTCAGCCTAGCACCTAGGTCTCTGAACTCCTTTTTTAGGACACTCCAGTTTCCTCCTATTTTGTCATTGGTGCCGATGTGCACCATGACAACGGGGTCGTGCCCAACCCCATTTAGTAATCTATCAATTTGTTCCGCAATGTGCCGAACTCGCGCCCCTGGTAAGCAGCACACTGTTCGACGCTCACGGTTACGATGACAGATTACCCTGTCAGTCCGCCTGATGATGGAGTCTCCCACCACCAGGATCTGCCTCTCCTGACCCTCCATCCTGCTCCCGTCCTCGCCGGAGCAGTCACTCCCCCTGCGGATAGAGGAGGTGTCCTGCTCTAGCAGTGTCCCCCCTGTACTAATATCCCCAACATCACGCAACTTGGCATATTTGTTGGGGTGTATCAGTTCAGGGCTGACCTCTCTCGCACTCTTCCCTCTTTACATGTTATTGGATCGCATTGCATTCACCACAATGAGAAATCCAGGTTTAATTTTCTGCGTTTAGAATACAGAAATACTACAGTCACTTGGCCCAATTCTCGTTATGACATTTGCTTTTTGGAGGGAGTGAATCATTGACCTTAACAGTTATTCACCCATTACTTTCTAGAAGTGACAATGCAATTCCTTCCATTAATTCCTGTGCACACCCCAATACACACATTTGCTGATTTAGCACTGCAAAAGAGGATCTCACGCCTAACATTTTCATTTTCACCTTCCTGCTGCTAATTTGTATTATAAATAACATGAATCAGCAAAGGAAATGGTTAGCAAATGTGCCTAATCACTCCATGTCTGAAAGAAAAACACCCATTTATGAAGTAAAACATTTGATCAGCAAATATCTGAATTTGAATTTCACTTACCAACAGATAACCATACAACCAGGGGCGGACCTACTAGCAATACGCCGCTGGTTGAAGATGCCGGCCCGCGGCCCCAAGCGCCGGACACGGGATACCCTATTACAGGGACTGATGGGAAAGACTGGTTTTGGGGGGCCTCTCTGATGTCCTGCAGGCCGGGCCACCGCTGCGGTGGCATACGCTTCGTCAGGCAGCATAGAGGCTCCAGGGCTGTCAGTGTGTGCAGCTGTACTTTTTCCTTCACAGCAGCTGCTGTCCTCCTGCCTCCCGTAAATTGCGGACTCTGCAGGAGGCGGGGAGTCTTACCAGTGCACGGGATGAGAAGCCTGCACCTCTCCTGATGGGGAAACCTTATCCCATCTCCTCCCTGCCTTTCCTGTTTCCCCACCCTTTTTAGGTATATGCCCTACTACCATCTCTCTCTCTCTTTAGTGACCTAGTAACTACTGGCCCATTTATGCCGTATCCTTTTTTTTTCTTCTTTTCTTTCCTTTTCTGTCACTTAACCCCTTACCCACACAACCTACTCACATTCACTTGCCTAACACTGTGTTTTTTTGTTTTTTTTCTCTTGTTCTGGTTTGTTTTGTTGTGCACACTAAAGTTTTAAAAACAACATCTCTTATGCATGCTATTGACAGGATGTCGTTTCACTTAGGGATAGAAGTCCCTTCTCCCCCCACACACCTCCCTCGGATCCACAGATGCGCTCATAAGCACTTGGACACTTATATGTCCCCCTCTTGAGATACTTACGGGTCACTGACTAGCTGAGCAGGAGGAACACCCTACCCTTATTTTTTTCAACGCTTTAAATATCTTATTTTGTTTACTTTGTCATATACGTCGCAATGCATTTGGTGTATTTTCTTGATGACCGCCCGAGAGAGCAACTATTTGCTACTTATGCACTTGTTTTTCTCTTCTTGTGATCACCATCAAAGCTTTTAAAATATAAAATAAAGACTTTATAAAAAAGAGAAGCCTGCACCTACTGAGGAGACAGAGTTGGCAAGCAGGTATTTTGAGTATTCTGTGAGTGTTCTTCTGTTGTAAATCGTCTAAGTCCACTTCAGTCCTAGGTCCACTGTTTTGCAAAGTTCTTAGTTCAGTGCATTGCAGACTCCTGAGTCAATTGTGTTGCAAAGTCCCGAGCCCAGTGCATTGCAAAGTCCTTAGTTAATTGTGTTACTAAGTCCTGAGACCATTGCATAACAAAGTCCTGAGTCTTTTGTGTTGCAAAGTCCTGAGTCCAGTGTGTTGCAAAGTCCTGAGTGCAGTGCGTTACTAAGCCCTGGGTCCATTGCGCTGCAAAGTTCTGATTCCAAAGCATTGTAAAGTCCTGAGTCCAGTCTGTTACAAAGTCTTGAGTGTTACAAAGTCCTGAGTCCAGTGCGTTACTAAGTCCTGAGTCCATTGTGTTGCAAAGTCCTGAGTCCATTGCATTACAGGGTCCTGAGTCCAGTGCATTACTAAGTCCTAAGTCCAGTGTGTTACTAAGTCCTGAGTCCAGTGCTTTGCAAAGTCCTGAGCCCAGTGCCTTATAAAGTCATGAGTCTGCTGTGTTACAAAGTCCTGAGTCCAGTGTGTTGCAAAGTTCTGAATCCATTGCATTGCAAAGTCCTGAATCCATTGCATTGCCAAGTCCTGAGTTCATTGTGTTACTAAGTCCTGAGTCTATTTCGTTACAGGGTCCGGAGTTCATTGTGTTACTAAGTCCTGAGTCTATTTCGTTACAGGGTCCGGAGTCCAATGTGTTACTAAGCCCTGAGTCCAGTGCGTTACAAAGCCCTGAGTCCAGTGCGTTACAAAGTCCTGAGTCCAGTGCGATACAGAGTCCTGGGTCCAGTGCATTGCAAAGTCCTGAGTCCAGTGCATTGCAAAGTCCTGAGTTCATCGTGTTACTAAGTCCTGAGTCCATTTCGTTACTAAGTCCTGAGTTCAATGTGTTGCAAAGTCCTGAGTCCAGTGTGCTACAGAGTCCTGAGTCCAGTGCACTTCCAATTCATATACTATATTGCATTGCTGTATAATGTATGGCTGGGATTTGTAGTCCATCTACAGCCGGTGCCATTCTGCATTAGAGTGTAAGCTCCTCTGTACAGAGACTGATGTGACTGGCTCAGTGTTTTCTGTAAAGCACTACAGTATATGTCACAGCTATATAGTTGTATGAAAAAATAGTGTGTGACTGTGGGGGGACATTAGACTGTAAGTTCCTCTGTACAGAGACTGATGTGATTGGCTCAGTGTTCTCTATACAGCACTGCAGTATATGTCAGAGTTATATAAACGTATATACTAAAAGTGTGTGAATGTGGGGGACATTGGAGTGTAAGCCCCTTTGGTGCAGAGACCCCTTGGGAGCGTGAATGCCCGAGAAAAAATCTTGCAACAGGGCCCTTTGTTCGCCACTGCATACAACAAATGCACTTGTTCACATTGACAACTACTGCATAAGAACTCCCACAGTGGTAATCATAATCTGGATGATTTGATATTTAAAATGTCATTATTTGTGTTTCATCCAAATCTGATAATGAACTGGCATCTGAAAAGCTAATCTGAATAGCTAGATCTGCCAGTTTTTACAGCCATGAATTTCTGATATATGTGAAGCACGTCATTTTACCTATGCTGGGCCTCGGCTGGGTCGGTGGATGGTATTGTCAAACACTCATCATGACCATGGAAAAACCGAACAACATGTCCACCAAGGAGATACCCTGAAATATAAACATGTGTAAGACATATAGCAAGGTGTATAAAAAAAATCAACATAAACTATGCAAATATGTTAATGAGCCAATATATCTCTACCAAAGTAAGTTTTATAAAATTTTACTTCTATCACCAGCAATTATAGGGAGGAGAGGAGACAAATACAACCCAAGAATCCCTCCAGTATATCATGTTCTTCTTTTATTAATTATAAATATTTAGACCAATGTTTCAGCATTAGACTTAGGGTACGTTCACACCACATGCAGTGCGGCCGGCTCACTTTTTTGAGGGGCAGGAGGGGGCGAAGTGGGCCATTGAAGTTAATGGCACAGTAGCCACGCCCTCCGGCCACAATGCGATCGCCCGCATGGGATCGCAAGGCACATTGTGCCTGTGGTCCGGTGCGGGCGATCGCATTGCAGCCGGAGGGCATGGCTACGGTGCCATTCACTTTAATGGCCCACCACGCCCCCTCCTGGCCGACTAAAAAGTGAGCCGGTTGCAATGCGAGGCAGTGCGTTCTGGCCAGAATCGGCCCGGAACGCACTGCAACTGGTGTGAACGGACCCTTAAAATATCATCCCGGGTCTGAAAGAATCAACAAGACAGTAGCAACACAAAACCATGAAGGAATGAATGAAGTCCTTTATGCAATCGTACAGAAGCTAAAAGTAACTCATAATGGGCTACGTTATGTAGGTAGCATGTTTTGTAACAGTTTTTTTTAAAAACTTCACTAAGAAAAATCATTCAGATGATAGAAGGCTGCATGGTCAACTCTACCCAGTTGTGTTTACACACATGGATAAAATCCCTCTTTAGGTCCTAACCTCAGAGGCCAGAAACCTCAGAGGTGAAATTCCCAAGTAGCAGCTTGTATATGCAACTCTGTTCACAAAATCAGAATTAAGGTTTCACTCTTTCATTGATGGATTCCCCCAGTTATTTGCCTGTTCATGGGAAATCCACAGAGGAGTGTGACACCATCATTTGGCTTTGTAATGTCTCAAGAAATTAAATAGAACTGGAAATTCTGTAAAAATAATCTTTCTACTGGATTCCCTAAGAGCTATACGAAGCCGGCATATGACTGAACCGTTCAGCAACCATGCACAGGTGAAATATCAGCTTTGGGTGGAGTTTTCTTTCAAGTATGTAACATAATCAAAAACAAATCATATACTTTTTTGTAGAAGTATTATTCAGGCTATCTGCAATCCAATTTAAAATTAAGTTTCAAATATCTTAAAAGTATATAAACAAAAAGTACAAAATTATATATGTCCTGTGTTTTCCGATCATTTGTTAGTAATTGGCCACGGAGAATATTCGATTAAGGGAATTTATCAAAACTGGTGCAGACAAAATCTGGAGCAGCAGTGCATGGCAACCAATTAGCCTCTCTCTTTCATATTCAAATCTTAACTGAACCAACTGAAGAGAGAAGCTGATTGGTTGCCATGCACAGCTGCTCCCGATTTTGTCTGCTCCAGTCTTGATAAATTCCCCCCAATATGTTTATATGACAAGATGCCCCTTTTAATGCTTTATTTTCAAGAAAGTAAAAAGAAACATTTTCAGAAAAATTGTAACAGTCATGAAGTATAACAGAATAAGGATGGTTTATTGGATCAGCTGGTAATAAACATGACTGTGACATTTCCTGAAGACAAATTATATCAGAGGTGAACGGTATAAAACAGAGATAGAAAAAAAAAAAAGGTTACATAGAGATGACACTTATCAATGTGCGTCATATTTAGATCCTTAGGGCATTGAGCTCATGATAAGGAGAAAACAGAGGGGCTTAGCTGCTGCTGTCAATGCTAATAGTAGATATAACGTTTCAGGCCATTTAACTTTAGATCGGATACAAATTCTGCCTCACAACCAAAGAACAGAAAATTCTAATCTGAGTTTTATCTGAATGCTATCAAAACCAAGCTTGTAGACACTACAAAAAATAGCAATGCTGAGTTTGAGTTGGGAATGGGAATACTTGGTGCCCCACTAAAACTATTTAAATTAAAATTTTAAACCAATATTGTTATTATTTAGAAATATGGACCATTAATGTTATCAACTTCAAGCTTTGACACAGATAAATATTTACAACAGACCTGCAATGTGGCTGATTTACTAAAGGTGTAGAGAATTTTCAATTACTTTAGTGTATAAAGTATAAAGTGGCTTGCGATCCCTGCGGGCGATCGCATTGCGGCCAGAGGGCGTGGCTACGGTGCCATTCACTTCAATGGCCCGCCACGCCCCCTCCAGCCCGGCAAAAAAGTGAGCCAGGCCACAATGCAAGGCAGTGCGTTCCGGCCAAAATCAGACCGGAACGCACTGCTTATGGTGTGAACTAACCCTTAGTTAATCAGCTGCATTGGTTCAGAAATTATCCACCCCCTGGGTGGATGAATGGCAGGCCAGTTTTTGTTCTTTCCACAAACTGAAATATATAATTCTAGGGACACATTTCATTATCCTCAAATGGGAAAAGTACCATGGAGTACTTTTTTTCAGTGTTAGATTAATTCCCTTCATGCCAATTACACACAAAAAAAATATTGTTTATAAAGTATCAATAAAATCCTGCCCACAATGGTGACCACATACAAACACTACGAGGGGAATTGATCAAAACTGGAGCAGACAGAAACTAGAGCAACCAATTTGAAAATGAAAGATAGAGGCTGATTGGTTGACAAGCACAGCTGCTCCAGATTTTGATACATCCCCCTCTGTGTGTTTAAAGTGAATTAATCCAGCAGTAAAGCAGCGCAACTAGGAACAATCGAGTGAAACACAACAATACTTTAAGTAATGTAAGACAGACCTTCTTCCACACTACTCCCAGAGCATGTAGGATGGACATTCCACAGTGTCTGCATGAAGGAAGCATCCACCTGAATATTGCCCATTCCATTGGATATGGAGAGATGCTATGGGATATAATTAAGAATTGGTTACACAGTTAAAGAGACAAATATAAAATTTAACGTATCCTGTGGTACAACAATTTGATTGGCTTTTCAAATGCAGAGAAACAGGTTTCCCTTTTATCAAGTGCTGGCACAAATATCTGAAAACAGTTTTAACAAAGGCCCCTTTCCACAAACAACTTTTTTAAATGAAACAGCAATACTACCAGCTTTAGCAGAACAGAGCATTGTGTTAGCTTTTCAGCTCAAGCTTAGCACACCATGAAGCTAAGAAAAATAAAACTATGTTTTTTGTGATCTCAGTGAACACCACCTAAAGCTGGCCATACACCTATAGATTATCTGCAGATTTTCTATTGTCAGATGGAAAAAGTGCAACAGATTCCTCTATCTACGCTCAACTGTGTGGATGGAGGAATCTCCCACTGCGCCAAGCTATAATATCTTGCTAGTCGGCCCTGCTTTTTCCATCTGACCATAGAAAATCTACAGAAAATCTATAGGTGTATGGCCAGCTTAAGACCCCATTCACAATTCCTCTGTGAAGGTGCCCATACACTGTACGATTCTCGTACGAGAATCACGGGAAATCCCGCGATCGTGTGATAATCGTACAGTGTATGGAAGGCGTGCGTCCGTTTCTACTGTAGGTCGCACGTCTTCCGTCGAACAAGCAGGCTTGAAAACCCGCCGGGAATCGTACGATTCTCACCGGGTTAATGGTCTGCTTGTTCGACAACTGCCGAACGGGCCGGTGTGCCCGTTTGCAGTCATCGGAAGCCCACCCCTCATGGGGGTGGGCTTGCGATGATCGCAAGTACGATCTGCCAGTCCAAGATGGGCAGATCGTATCTTACGATTCTCGGCGGGTTAGGGCCTGCTTGTTCGACAACTGCCGAATGGGCTGGTGTGCGCACGCCCCTCACTGCCCCTTATTTCGATGATCGCAAGTACGATCTGCCTGTCCAAGATGGGCAGATCATACGAGCTTTTAATAAGCTTACGACCATCGCAAGACAAAAGTCTTGCGATGGTCGTAAGGTGTATGGGCACCTTAAGACTCATGCAATCTGCTGCAGGCAGAAAGTGCTGTACAATACAATGACAGGTGGCACCGCCCCCAGCTGTTTGCAGGTCGTTCCCAAGTAATCACACTGGCTGAGATTATTTGTGGATGATTGCACCTGGAAGCAGACTATTTTTCTCTTTTGTCTGCAGGTATTCACAGTCTGTGCGATTAAATATGATCATAGACTGCATGAGTCTCCGGGAGGAATTCATGCAACTCAGCAATCCGGTCCCTTTGACAAATGTGAATGGGGCTTAGAGTAGCATTAAACTCTCAATTTTTTTTCCAATAATGAATCCAGATCAAACAAATATACATTGCCCAACAAAGCATTGCTTTACATTTTTGACAAAACACTTACAATCATCATGTTTCTGAACAGCTCCAACTCTCTCAGCTCAGCTTCCCTGAACTTACAATCCAGTACAAATTTCAAAGGACAGTGCAGACTCCAGCAACTGTTCATCTACTAGTTTGGAGAAGGGAGGACGGAGGAGAGGGTGTCTGTGTGTTTGTGGAGACACACACAGCTTACTAGCACACACAAGGGTGACTACATGGCACTCTGCTTGAGAAAGCAGGCACTCAAAAACAGGAAGTCAGGACCAGTGCCCAAGGGACCAGCTGATTCTGCAGGAAACTAAAACGTTTAAACATCAAGAAGCAGCATTCATTGTAAGTGATTCCACCAGCATTTGAAATAGCTTAAACTCCTTTTGACTTTAATTTCACTTTGAAGCTACATTTATTGTTTAAAAATGCTGGTTCAAAAAGTAGTGTACTGCAGTGAAAATCATTACACATTTTACAAATACATAATTACTTTCACAATTTTTAAACAAGATACTTGCACACATATTTATATAGCATGAGATACCCCTACTAGAATGGTAAATGAAGAAATTGGCATGAATAATTTATCATTTGTGCAACAGTGGCACTGAAGGTAAGGTTGGGATTATTAAATCAGGTTTTACGTCACAGATATATTCAATTAAAAGAGAAAAAATGTTCTGGGCTAAAACTGCTGTAAAGGATTCAAGCTGAGATACTCTCTTAAAAGGCTTTTAGCAAGGGAGAACTCAACACTATCAGTAAAACGTGTCGTTACACAAGAGAGAAGGCAGTACTAAAGGTTGTAAATGGCTACATGCATCTACTATCAACTTATAACTCAGTATTGTTCCCAGATGAAAGGGCAGGAAGCTAATGATTCTGATTAAAATATTTGTAGACATATGCCAAACTCACTAATGGCCACTCAAAGGAGCTGAAAATCATTTTTGCTGGGTATCATGAGCTTGCCAACCCAATTCAAAACTAGATTCAGATATGGATGCAGAGGAACTAGATTAAACGATTTAAAGAACACTTTTAATGAACAAGTGAAAACAATCATTGAACTGCTAAATCTATCCAGGAGATGCTGCAATTATGCTAAATGCAGAAAGTCCACACTATTTCATGTGGCCAGAATACAGAGAGCTCCTTTCAACTGCCCATTCAAGAATCAATGGGTACAACTGTAACACCAGCAAAATACCACATATATATCATCTAATCTTTGTATTTCTTCCAGAAAGTAGAATACTTACTAGGTATCTTTCAGAAGACACACTGACTAAAATAAGATCATCTCCAATCCGAACCTTTTCTCCCTCAGATCTCTGTTTGGATGCAGGATGTATTGTCCACCAACAGGCTTCTCCTATAACCAAAATATGGGTCAGTATTATTTCACTATAAGATTACTTTTTAAAAGGGCAATGATATTTTCCAAAAATATCCTTGGTCTGTAAGAGAGTTATCTGGATGCAATGTATAAAATAAGGACTAGACTTATACAGATGACCCTGATTTCCGGAGCTAATGTTTTTTTAATGATTTTGCTTTGAAGGGATGCTAGTCCATGTAATTGAAAGTGCATTTATACTTTTGCAGCCAAATTGGGATAAAACCTATTTTATATTTGTACAATTTTTCCATTCACATAGCATAAGCTTAAAAAATATTTAAAACATTGATTTTACTTGGGTTTTTTAAGTGTTAAAATATCTACTTGCTTTTCTTTCTTTGTAATGTTAGGAGGGGCTGCGAGAGGTTTGTTCATTAATATTTGTAAAGTAGGTTTAAAAAATTGCCTATCCTAACAAAGGGTTAAAGGATCAAAAGCCTGGCTAGTGCATTGCATGTTAGTGAACGTAATGGGAGAAACAAAATCCTCAAATTGCAGTCCTAAGTCTTTCTATAGGGACAGATGACGGTAAAGTTGCTCAGAAAAACCTGAAATCAGCCATGTTGCCTGCTGCAACAAAACATCCAAAAGGTAATAAATATTGTTTTAAATTTGTTTTCTCGTTATGCTGTGTGAATACGAACACATAAACATTTATTTTTCCAGAATAGGCTTCGTCAGGCCAGCTGCCAACCTGAAGGACCAATATTTGATTTCAGGTGGGTTGGTTTCCAACTTTCCATACATTAAAAGATCCCATTTGCCTTGGTCATGCATGAGGGTTCCCAGTCCTTTGATCTTGAGGATCCTTATTCTTATCTGCAAGTCTATAGGAATAGCACTTTATGACTGGGGATGCTAACTTGGCCAAGACACAAGTCATGTAAATAATTTTAGGGGGACCCCACTCCCTTAGAGCAGGCTCGGTATTGGCATTGATACTAGTGTCTGTATGGGTGCATCCCTAATTATAATAAAAGGAATGATCATCACTTCACTTTGCTGTCCATTTCAGCAAAAAAAAAAAACAGCAAACAGCAATATAAGGTAACTAGAATTTTAATTCTATAGAATGCTTAGGAAAGTTTTGCTTGATGGGGAAGGGGCAGGACACTTCTCCCCATGTGCAACGCCGGCCACATTCGGCCACACGAGCACCGCGGGACAGGATGCCAGCGCACGGGAGGAGACTTGGGAAGCTGCTGCAGTGAAGGTAAGAAGAGAGAGACAGCAGAGAAAGTGAGAGAAGAGACAGCAGAGAGAGAGAGAGACAGCAGAGAAAGTGAGAGAAGAGACATTGAGCTCATCATTTGAAAAGTAGATCTCCAGATGAAAAATTGTAGGCACCCCTGGTTTAGAAAGTATAATTATCCTTTTAAATGTTGTGGACTGCACAGTCATACTTTTTGAAAGACTGTGTTTTTTACTGACTTGGATAGTAAAATGGAGGTCAGTGCAAAAATAATACAGCCTTGCAGGAAAGCAAGGAAACAAAGACTCTCTAATCAGAGCTTACACAGGACTGAGGACTGTCTCCCAGCTTCCATGTGACAGTGCTGAACCTATCGCCAAGCACCAGCACTGAGGAACGGAAGTATGTTACATGCTCCACCATAGCCAAATTTGCAGGTATTTTCTGTGCTACTGATGGCTAAATGGAGCCGCAGGGGAGTAAAGGAAAGGTGAGTATTTGCTTTAAGAAATAATTCACACAAAAATATTGAATGAATATAGAAAATAAAAAGCAATCTGATCATACCCGTTGCTGTGTCTTGCAGTCCAACATCAAATGCAAGTTTGTCTGTGAGTGATCTGGATGTGGTCAAACATGTCAAGTACTGTTAACAATGTAAAAGAAATGAAGGTGAAATTAAACTCATTTCAACTGTAGTTTAATTAAGTGCATCACAGAGTAAGTATAATAACAGATGTGTTTATATAATAAAGAAAATGTATTGAAGATATCCCAGCTATACGTTTTTCAAACAAGCTGGCTACTTAAACAAAGAACAAAAAATTATATATTTGCTGACAAAGAAATTAAAAACAAAGTCTGCTGATAGCATCGACTTTTTTTTTTTTTGGATAATTTATTTGCTATATGGTTGTAATAATAGATAATCTTTTACAGCTATTTTTACAAGAAAGCCTGTCAGTTATGTATTAAAGCATATGTAAACCCAAAAAGCAAGCATGCAATATACTGCAGTTTTGTCCTTGTGGTGGCTGCATTAGTCTTTTTTCCCTAAATTTCGCCAGTTAACCTTGTGAAAACGCATTTCATTTCCCTGTGTGGCTATGCTCACCCCTCCCCTGTACCTATGGAGGAAGCCATGGTTTAAATTAAAAGAACTAATATGCTAAATATGTCTGACATGCTGATTGGTTAAAATGGGCAACTGCTCCAGATTCTGTCTGCTCCAGTTTTGATAAATCTCCCCATAGAGTTTTGTTCCTAAATGCCTTATTGCTGTAATGTTTAGTCACTGCATGATATCCTTGACTTTGTCTGTACATTACCTGAGTGCTTTCTTTTTCTTCTGTGTTTTATACTTTTGTAAAAATGTTTTTTGTAAAACTGTTTCTGCTTAAATAAAGAATTTATAACAAAAATTAAAAGTTGTTAGACACGGTGTGTTAATATAAGTGTATTTAGGTTGTGAAGTTTAGAGTTTCATACACTGTATATATTTATTTTGTTGTAATAAATCACGCATATAGAGCACATATTTTGTATATTAGCGCAACACTAATTCTTTTTATTTACACTTTGTACATAATTAGTGACTGGCTCTTCAAGTGTTGCAGCTCATCACATTTGGCGCGGGACTCAATCTTTTAATTCTTTTTTGTGTTTCGATAAGCCATGGTTGCCACCCAGGCTGGACTACATATATGTCTGCCATCTTTATTTTATAGTGGCTGATAGAATTTGTAGTTTTGCATAAAAAAGTTACTTTTTTGTCTTCAGTGCAGCGCACAGGAAGTGACAAAGTCACTGCAGTCTGGCAAGACCAACATGTATTTTCTGTTCTTGCTGAAAATGTCTTAGCCTGAAGAAAAGGAAACTAATGCAGCCACCACATCTAAAGGAAGGTAAGCTACAACATATTAAATGTTTGCTATTGGGTTTAGCCTTGCTTTAATAAGCACCAAGAGACTGGTAGTAACATATGTACATACCTAAAATGGTGTACACCTTGAAAGCTGTACCAAAATAGCACAAAAATAAAAAAAAAGAGTTTTGTGGACATGTACTTGAATATTTAAAAACATATCTACATACCATTCCACTAAATGAATGTCTTAGTAAGATAGCATGGCCATAGAGTAAAGTCCTGTGTCCGCCTCCTTGCGATGCCTGTGGTGTAATAAAGAAAGCATTTCATTAACATCATCCTGTAATAAAAGTTGAATTTAGGGACTTATAGTAGTTCAGGAGCTGAATCTGTAACATTTCTCCTTGAAAGGGAGATAGACACATTTCATAAGTATAGACAAGTACAATTTATACATGGGGATGTCTTGTAATCTTAATAACAAGGAATATAACTTTTATTACATTATGAATAATGTGCATATTCTATACACAATATAGAATGTGCTTAGATCCAACAAAACATGCAGCAGACCCAGGGCAGTAGGACTACATACCAAGCACATTTAACGAAATATATAATAAAAAACAAATCCAAAATGACAGAAAAAAATGACAGTTTTATGATGAGGGGTGATCTGGGGATATGTGTCTCTGGGGATTATTGCATGCGATAGCGTCTTTTTATTTATAATGAGCATGTCATCATGGTGTTGTCTGCTTGATATGTAGTTAGACTGGATCCGTTCTCAGTGACAGGTTATCTGTTTTTTTTATTTCATGACAAAAAGGATCCTTACCTTCCTGGTAAACTTCTTGGGAGCAGCATTTAAAAAAACAAATATAAGTGAAGAAGCCTTAGGGGCTACATCTATTGGTGTATTACAGCATTATTAATGCCAGCCTTCGTAAATTCTATGAGGTTCATGTATTTCTGTATAGGAACATTAACACAAAATTGGTGAATTTGTTCATGTGGCATACAGACTAAGAGGCACACTTGTTTTCATACAGCATAGTAGGCTCTGATGGTAAACCATCTGAACACATAAGGAATAGAGTTAAGTGAATAATGAGCCATGGCTAGTATTACCAATACAAAGGGATTTTGAGCTCCCAAAACACACAGGCATGTAAACCCACATGTTTATAGATATATCTTTCTCAAGAAAGACCCTTTGGCCAGGAGAATGAATGTGCTTGAACATTTCATCTGCTCTGATGCTTTTGGGCACCTTTAGCATTGCGCGTATAAAAGGGAGGTAATACACTTGGTGTATTGTTGCTCATTTTTCTACAAAATAGTGTACAACTGTCATGAAAAACATATACAAATTCTGAATCAATAATAACAGACAATGTGATTTGAGGGTGCATTTTGGTCAACATAAAAAGAGAGGGCATACTTGTGAAGAAAAGACAAATAGTTATATTAGTTGTTTAAAAAAAACATTTAAACTGCTATATCTAATTTACCCTCTTTACATTATATTTTAAACAGAGCCCTTTATTGCTATGTTTCCCTGCTGCAGATTTTACCTCACTTCTTGTCCAATAAAAGGTTGTCCCCAGAACAGAACATGACAGGAAAGCTCTCTAACAGAGCAAAACCTGACAGGGATTATAACCTTTCTCCATCCTATCCAAAACTTTAAAAAAATAATAGAGTTGTGTAAAAGTTGTGTACTCGTCAAAACTCAGTAAATATATTGGTACCAACTGACAGAAAAGCACCTGAAATGTACCATTCATTTATTTCCCCATAAACCTCTGCATAAGAGATTGAAGACCAATATTAACAGTCAAACAGGGCTCTACAGCTTTGTGACAATAAAGATAGGATAGGTCACACCAAACACGTTCCAGATGCAGAGCAGAGCAGTTACAGAACGGATCAAAACAGCGTCCAATGTATTCCAATGGTATTTTGGGCTCTAGTTCACACCGCAGCGTTCAGTTCCAGAGCATGTAAAAAAACTGCAGCAAGCCCATTTTTTCCTGCTCTGGAACGCATTCAAATGCATCAAAAACACATGCAAACCCCATGGAACACACTGAAAGCCCATTCGAAACAAAAAAAATAAAACCTTTTGCATCAAAAACGTAGGAAAAACGCGGTATAACACACTGCACTGCGTGTGCAGAAACTCATTCTGATATTGTCTGCATTTGGTATGAACAAGCCCTTAGTAGATAAAGGAAGCAAAAGGGAGTAACACACCCCAGCAGACTTTACTATTTAACATAAAAACCACCAATGGATGCACTGATCCTTTTAAAGGCAGGATCACTAAGACAAGCCTGTACAGAAAAAAAATGCAGGCTGCCACTGCTAACCTTTCCTTCTCAAAACAATAGTTGGCTGTCTGTCAAGTAGATTCAATTCACTTTATCTGTTGTGCACATGTTCCAGGTCAGTGACTCCACAGTATTGCAGAGAAAGACAGACAAGCAACTAACCTTTTTTAAAGGAGGTCAGCAGGGAATGGCTACACATTTAGGGGTCTATTCACAAAGCTGCCGAAGGATCTAGCCGTAGCTTCGACCCCAGGACCTCTTCGGTTCTGTAGAACCAAAGGGCTGCTGTACGGGCTATTTACTATAGCCCGTACAGCTCCTGAAGTTGGCCGAGGGGCTTAGTCGAGCCGAAGGCATATGCTGTGGCTCGACTGAGCCGAGGTTACATCCGAAGCTGGCCATTGGCCGGCCGACAGCCTGCCTCCGACTGCTGGGCGGAGCCAGCCAGCCATCATCTCACGGCTGGCGCTGGCCACTTGCACAGACAGATCAGCGTCCCTGGTCTATTAGATAACGGCTCTCGACCACCCGAGAGAGAAACACTTTCTCCCAGAAAGTTTTACTCTGCTCGATCACGCAGAGTAAACCTTTCCCTGCTCTGTTGTCTTTTTTTTTCTCTTCTGACATCGGAGCCGTTGGCTGCCGTCATGATAAATAAAAAAAATAGGAATGCATAGCTACATTCCTATTGGCTATTTCAATTTGCAATAGCCAATACCAAACTAGCTATTGCACCCACCCATTGCTGCTGTCAATCAGCAGAGGGGACATGAAGTTTTCCATCAGGTCCCCTTCTAGTGATTCTAGTGACTCTAGCTATGCATTCCTATTCATACCAGAACACATGCCCCTCAGCATTGGGGGTGACGCGTTGCAAGAGGTTCCCCCCCAAAAAATGGAGAGCTCCAGTGATGCCCAAGGGTGTCCCTCCCTCATTGGCAGGTCTCATGAGAGGGGAGCATAGGTACCCTGTTTCTCATTGAACCCATGACATAACTGCCCATATTTGGTATTAGTCCAAATATAAGAACCCCTTCCCCAGAATTCTGCGGACACTTAATTCATGCTCATCATGGTTAATTCCTCATTGCTCAAATGGTGTTTGAGCATCTTATATTATTGAGCATTACAAATTATTTCATTAAAATCAACAATCATATCTTTGGGTATTTTCAGTCCTCTACAGACTCTGTTGTCCAGCTCTTGTACAGTGTCTGTGAAGGTTCTTATTCATCCAGGTCATGGTATATCTGTAAAAAATAATTCAAAGCAGCTGTACTTACTGTATTTTTCTTGAAGACTGGGTTGGATGACCAGTGAAGCGTCTTCAAGAAAAATACAGCAAGTCCAGTTGCCTTGAATTATTTTTTACAGATAGCTCTTCTACTGGTTACGAAAATTTTGATATCCTAGTTTACATATTGCTTTTTATTCTCTTTCACTTGTATAGTTTATAGCTGGCTAACGTAGTACACTATAGCACATATATTCACCAAGAAGCTGCTTCTCATTCTCCACACAAGGTCTATTGTACAAAAAAACATGGTAATGCTCATACAAATCTCCCAATCCCTTCAATGCAGAGTCAGCATTAATATGAATATAAATATATAATGGCATACAAGAGCATCCCGGTATTTTCAATTGCCAATAGTCCCTCTAAGGCAAAACATAACCAGCATGAATCATTTGAAGCAAAAATGTTTACAAGATAAATGAAGGCAATATAAATTGTTCAAGTTCACACCAAATGGATCCTCATATTATAAGATTTTAAAAAAAGCAATTAAAAAGTCTCTCAGTATTGTAAACACTGAAGTGAATTCAACCAGCATGCACTAATAAGCAAAAGTAATAACCACCCCACATCCATAGTGCAAATGTAGAGGCATCTTTGAAAGCATTTCATCAGAAATAGGGCAGGCATCCAGCATCATTGTCCACAGAAGTGCACTTGTGGCAATGTCTCAAAGAAACTTTGGTGTTTCTAAAGGAGGCCATAGACTTTACAACCCTCGCAAGACTTTTGTCTTGCGAGAGTTGTAAAGTAATTAAAAAAACGTACGATCTGCCCATCTTGGACTGGCAGATCGTACTTGCGATCATCGCAAGCCCACCCCCATGAGGGGTGGGCTTCCGATGACTGCAAACGGGCACACCGGCCCGTTCGGCAGTTGTCGAACAAGCAGACCATTAACCCGGTGAGAATCGTACGATTCCCGGCGGGTTTTCCAGCCTGCTTGTTCGACGGAAGACGTGCGACCGTACAGTAGAAACGGTTGCACGCCTTCCATACACTTCGCGATTATCGTATGATCGCGGGATTTCCCGCGATTCTCGTACGATAATCGTACAGTGTATGGGCACCTTAATGGTTACAGATACACATAAATAAAGATCTCAGAAGGCAAATATATATCCATAGGACACGACAGTTGTACTGTGCTAATGATTTTTAAATAAGTTTTTAAGGCATTAGGTTGAACTTTAATGGCCTCAGAAACTATCCCTGGTAGGCCAGCTTTAAAATGTGAAGCAATTTCCGAAGCTAGCAATTTATAGTCTATAGTATGGCCTGAAGCAGCCGACTAAACCTTGGAATCTCCATCAGCAAAGTGTTAACCACTGCCATTTTAGGCAGCAGCCTCTGTCTAGATTTGCCTCATGGCAGAGGGAGCTTAGTGAAAGTAGGTGCTGACACAAACCTGTCCCTGGTAGGGTCAGCACCCATGAGCAGGAACAGAGGAAGTTTTCTGACCTGGGAGTAATTAGCTGAGAGGGCAGATTGGCAGGCAGTGGGACAGCAGTTGGGAAAAGGAACACTTCCAATTTGAGAGACCTGGAGCAGTTGGCGAAAGAAGAGTGGTCAGATTTCCTGTAGAGAGGTGTATGATACTCATTGATGGTTACAGGAAGCAATTGATTTGTAATTTTTTTTCCAAGGGCTGTGCTACCAAATATTAATTGAGGGTGCCATTAATTTTGTCCTGTCCATTTTTGGAGTTTTGCTCGGAATGTGTCAGATTTGGCTTTTTGTTCTCCTTGTACATATATATATATATTTCCTGGCTCACCTCATGTCGGCACAGTATGGGTCAGCTCCTCCCCCTCTGACCCCAGAGGACCACCTTTAACAAGCTGATAAATAGGCGATCCCCTCCCCCAGTACCTGTTCTTTTTTCCTCGCTGCAGGCCACAGAATATCATGGACGTGTTGATCCTCCCTACTGCCTCCCAGCCGGGTTCAGCCTCTCCCGTTGTTGGTTGACCCCTCTGAGGGTAGTAAATCTCCCATAAGAGCGGGTGCCTTTGGTGCAGGGCTATGGTTATGCGTTTTAAATATCCATGAGGGCTTACTGGACGGGGGAGCCGGTAGAGCAGCCGCAGGGTTCCGGGCTACAACTCGTCTATTAGGCTTCTGCTCATGCGCCGGCGTACTCGAGTGTGGGGGCGGGGCTTCGGCTCTCTCTCTGCAAGTAGGTTGCCGTGGCAACGTTGGCACGTTTTGGGACGGCTGTTCTTTCTTCGGCCTTATCTAAGTAAAGATGTTCTATTTTTGCAGTATTCCTTACTGTGGGTTGTTTCTTCTTGCTTTGTTTGATCCCGCCCATTGGGAGTTATGCTTGTTATATCCCGTACTGTGCCGACATGAGTTGAGCCAGGAATATGGAAAATTGTTATCATACTTACTGTTAAAAGTAGTTTTCAATCTTTTTTTCAATAATAAATCCAAATTAAATATACATTGCCCTGCAAAATATTTGTTTCATTTTTCCCCCCAAGCACTTACAAGCATCATGTTTCCAAACAGCTGGCCCCAACTTCCTGTCACAAAGGACATCACAATCTCCAGCATCTGTCCAACTACTAGCATGGAGAAGGAAAAAGGGAGGTAGGAAGGGTGAGTGGGGAGCAGGGGGGCGATGAGTGGCTGTATGTTTGTGGAGACACATACAGCTTACTGTCACACAAGCGTGGGCCCATAGGACCCTGTAAGGCGCATGTGTCAAACTCAAGGCCCAGGGGCCAAATCCGGCCCACCAGGCCATTTCCTAGACTTCTACTTTCAGATGTAGGTATTAAGCTATTACTAAAACCACTGATAATCGAATGCAGAGGCAATTATGATAAAGATTAGATACATTTATATAGTCTTACAGGTCCTTTGAGGGCAACCATAATGTTGATGCGGCCCACAATTAAATTGAGTTTGACACCCCTGCTGTAAGGGAAAGAAGCCACCCTAAAACACAATATCAGGGCCAGCGCTCAGGGCACCAAATTATTCTACAGGAAACTAAAACTTTTCAACAACAAGAAGCAGCATCAACTGTGCATTATTTAATCGGCTTTTGAAATAGCTTAAAAACAATTTTGACTTCAATAACACTTTAAGGACATGAAGCATAGTGCTTACAGCTTACGTGCACCTTCAATACAGTGGGCAGAATATGGATAGGAGGGATTTGAGCAAGGAGAGCAGAGGGGTCATTAGAGGAGATGTGAAGGCCCTTGAAGCGTCCTCACGTCTCACTGTAATTCTCGGTGGGAGCGTGCACAGAGGTTGGCTACTTTTCAGCTCCCATAGGGACAATGGAGAAGAAAAGTAGCCTCCCTCTGGCAGGAAGTTAGGCAACAGGAGAAATAAATATTTTTTAACAGCATTGAAAGCCCCATATTTAAAAACAGAGCCAGCTCAGTATTAAATGATTATATAATAGATCTTAACTTTATTTTTTATTTTTTTAGTTTAGTGTTGCTTTCAGCACTTCTGTTTTAGCCAATGGAAAGATAGGTACCATCAGACAGTTGTTTAGCCTTGAAAAGCGCTAACTTTCAGGTGTATTCAGGTGCTTCCATTAACCACTTGATGACCGGGTTGTTTACACCCCTTCCTGTCCAGGCCATTTTTCAGTATTCAGCACTGTGGTACTTTGACTGACATTTATTAAGTCATACAACGCTGTACTGAAATAAATTTTATATCATTTTTTGGGAAACACAAAAATTGGGGGGAAAAAACTGTTTTCCCTTTATTATGATAGGAAACATTTATTATTACCCACTTTTTTGGTAAGATATAGGGTCACATGGGGTAAATAGACACCAAAAGCATCAAGTCTTAAAATTGTGCACGCCTACGAAATCGCAAAAAGCAATCACACCCAAAATGGCCATAGGCGACGCTTTAAAAGCTTTTACCACTCATCAATTTAGTGTTAACAGTGATTGATGGCCCTAAAATTATTGCTCAGATCCTGACGCACGAAAGTACAATGATATGTAACATGTGCGGCGTAATGGACCCAATCATCATTTTTGCTCGCAGGCGCACCCAACGCATGTGGGCGTGTATGTGGTGGTGAGGGACTTTAACATTTGTTTTGTGTTTTTTTCTTGTGGTGTGTGACTTTTTTTATACTTAACTTTATTGTTAGTACATAGGGGGCTAAGAAGCCCTCTATGTGATATCAAATTACAGTGGCAGGTCTTCTTTATGGCGACATCAGGGGTCGCTAAGACTCCTAATGTCACCTAGGGATTGCTTGTATGTAAAAAGCTATTGCTGGCTGTTTCAAATTTTGACAGTTTCCCGCTTGTGCGCACCAGGCTGGCGCGGGCACAAAGGATGTTTTAAGATGCCCACCCGCATCTAGAAGGCTCCTGTCTGGCACCAAATGGTACAAAAAGTAGCTCATGCATCTTTTTGTACTTCAGGTACCTGAGAGTTTATATGTTAACAGGCACAATTTAAAAGCATGGGATTTTGGTTGTTTGAGTTTTTGAGCTTCAAACTACAAAATGCTCAGGTGTGAATCGCAGCCTAATATGTATGCAGTCAAATTTGAGAAAACCTCACTATATGTTTCTCATTCACACAGCATAATTAATCACCTGTATTAAAACAGCCGGTATGCTGACGCATTGTTCCAGTACGTCCTCCCGTGAATGCGTGTCTGCCATTAGACAGCAGAGAGCCGTGGCTTTACACACAGAGCCGGCTCTGTGTGCTGTGATTCGTTATCACACCAATCACATGGCAATGTTTACATTGCCAAGCCCTCCCCTCCCTCTTACACCAGAGGCAGTGGAGAGTAAAGTGAGTCATGAATGGATGAGTCATCCACTCATGACTCCGTAGTGCAGTAGCAGCAAAAAATGAATAGCTTCAAATAATGTATAATCCCCCCCTCTTCTGCCTATGTTAGATACATTCTTTCTATGTGCTGACCTATATATTAACCATTTCATCACCCTATTTCTGCACATCTATACATTAACCCCCTCATCTCCATCCTCCCACTGTATGTGACCTGTACATTAACCCCTTCACCTCCGCCTCTCTTTGTTGATGACCTGTGTATTTATTGTATCTTGTGCACTATTATCAATGTCCATGTTTTAACCCCACAATACCGGTACGTTTCTTGATTTCCAAAAAACTGCAGCAAAAAATAAGATCACTTTGGAGTGTCTACTTTCCGAAAGGATCATTTCGGGATTTTCATATTGTCCTGACATTTTTATTTGCTATGATTTAGGAGTGCAATACAGAGAAACAGGTTTTTTTTCAATTTATTTATTTTATTCAGTAAAAAAAAAATGGTTATTAAATACCACTCAAAGAAAGCTCCATTTGTTCCAAAAATGATATAAAGTTAAGTTTGTTGCAGTGTTGCGTGGCGGAGGAATTCGGAGCCAAACTAAAAAATGGCTTGGTAATAAAGGGGGTGTAACATACCAGTACTGAAGTAGTTGAAAAAAACGTTAAAAAAAAAATATTTTGCCTTCGCTCAGATGTCAAGCTACTCTGAGCAGTTTAAAATTGGAAACTGAAGTACAGGCCGAGCTTCTTTTTCATTAAGATACCAGTCTTTAACCCTTTGTTAGGACAGGCAATGCTTAAATCTAGTTTACAAATGGTACATAGATCTGCCAGCACAGTACAGCCAGGGTTAAAGTAAACATAACTTCCCACAGTCCCCTCCTTAATATTAGCACCTTAAAACCTAAAATGTAAGTAGCAATTTTTAAATATTTTGCATCCCACTGTCTAAAAACATACTGGTAGGTAAAGAAGCTCCTGTCTATAATCTGTTTAACTGTGTTAGGGACCTTAGATTAATTCTGCAGGATCTAGTGTGAATGCATTCTATAAACGGCCACATGACATGTTGGTGCTGTATGAAAAAAAGCTAAAAATTTGCTTACTTATGATACATGGAAAGAGCCCACTATAATATATGCCACCTGAACCCTGGAAACAATATTTTTACAGTCAGTTGCTTCCTGTTTGCTACATACCTACAATCACCACTGCAAACCAAGGTTAGCTGTATGGTAAGCTCTTGATTAACTGGGTGATTTATAAAGCCTACATACTGACACTGTAAACATGTCATTCTTGTTATTATAAATATGAAATAAACTCACATATAACAAAATGTTTTATCTATGGTCCCATTGTTTCTGCTGCTGTATACACACTGCAAGCTCTAGAATAAGAGATATTAAAGATATAAATGCTGGTAAAAGCAACACGCTCAATTAATGATTAGTTGGGATAATTACCCTATGAACCTCATTAGTGGTTTTATCAGCTAAGTGGCCAGTAGGAAACAATTCAGTCAATTAATCTGTCAGGGGCAATATTACCATCAGACCTCATTATATATTATTTTCTTCTGTAAACTTGAGTAATGCATACAACCCACTGCCCAGAAACCCCCCCCCAAAAAAAACAGTTGCATTAAAGCAAGAGTGTAATATATCTGCACAGACTTTTTTTCCCTTACATTGAGATTGATCACAGAAGTGAGTTAAAGAAGAACTATGAGGTGAGTGCTTTTCACTCACCTGATAGTTCTAGCCGACCTGTGACAATGAGACTGTCACAGGTCGGCTCAGTAGATCGGGAGGTGAGTGAACACATAACGGCGTTCGCTCACTGTTATGATCCTGTCACGGCTCTCTGCCGTGACAGGGGAGGAGCTGGATTCCCCCCTCCCCGCTCCGATCCGCCAGCGCTGACTGGTGGATCGGACGGGGGAGGGCGCGGGTACAGCTGGCTCTGCCTCTAGATAGGCAGAGCCAGCTGTCAGTCCCGCAGCTGGGCGGATCCCGGTACAATTGTCGGGATCCGCTTCACCTGCGGCGTCTCAGTATACCGCGAGCAGCAGCACGCGGTATGCTGCGGCGTCTCAGTATACCACCAGCAGCAGCTCGCGGTATACTGAGCCTAGGGTGACGGGAGGACGCTAGTTTGTGTTGTCCCGTTACCCTAAGGAGAACTATGGGGAAAAGACTTAACCCCATAGTTCTCCTTTAATAAAAGTCAGTGCTGCCAGTGTGATTGGAGATCAGAGCTGTGCACATTCAACAGGATAATCCCTTCTCAGCTCAAGCACACTCAAATGAGCAACTGTCCGAGCTGTATGCTGTCCTCTTTTCTCTGCCACTGTGTCTGCAACACACCAATTAAAGGTGCAGATAAAAAGGGCTGCATCACCACTTTCATTCTGACAGCTCAGTGCAAGCAGATGCCAAGGGAAGCAATTCAGAAACAAAGATGGACAGAACAGCTTTTTTGAACTCAATGTTCAATTTCATGTATTATACAGAGATCTCATTTATTTCACAGAGGGACCAAAAGTCCAGCATTAGCTTTATTTAATTATTTAAAGAGAGCCCATTGTGTATTTTTAATCATTTTAATTTTGAACAGCCTCTCACCATTATATATGTTTGCTCAAACATTTTTATTACCACATTTATATATCAATTTGTAGTTGAACCATTTACTGATAGAAAGTGCAATCAGGACTGCTCTGAGAAAATAATATACACAGTAAGGGCCCATTAGTCTTTAATATTTTTAATAAAGCATGCGTTTTACAGCACGCTTTTTATCATATATGCAGTAAATGCCAAAACAGTAAACTCGCAGTTATCTGGCACCCATGGGGATCGGTAAGTTACATAGTTACATAGTATTTGAGGTTGAATAAAGACATAAGTCCATCAAGTCCAACTTATTGTGTGTATACATTTATGTTTGAGCAGGTGTGTGCATGTGTATTAGTCCATGTGTGATTTTGATCTTAGGCCTACCTATACCCCTGTATGTTATGGTCTCTGAGGAACTCGTCCAGGAGTTTCTTCAATGATTCCACACTCTTAGCTGAAATCACTTCCTTCGGCAGCGAGTTCCAGACTTTAACTGCTCTAACTGTGAAGAACCCCGTGCGCCCTGTGTGTTGACATTTTTTTCCCACCAATTTAAAAAAAATACAGGAAAATCATGTCCCCCCTTAATCTTCTAACCTCCAAAGAGAACATATTTAATGTTAACAACCTTGTTTCATAGTTCAGGTGCTCGAACCCCTTAATAAGTTTGGTTGCCCTCCCCTGGACTTTTTCCAGCTCAAGGACATCTTTTCTGAGTATTGGTGACCAATACCTATTCCAATACAAATAATTTTGTTAGCAGGGGCTGCTCTATAATACAGTCCCAAGAACACTAATTTTTCATTCATAAAAGACCACTCGGTGCCGTAGGGCTGTAATCTGTCTGCCAGCACTGCTTTTAAGTACACAGCTCAGCAGTGCTGAGTAAACTCTGATGAATGAGCAATCAGTGAAGTCGGGACTGTGTCATACACTCTACTGGCCAAGGCAGCACTGATAATTCATTCATAAAAGCTCACTTGGCACTGCTAAGCTGCAGTCTATCTGCCAGGGTTGTGTTTACAAGCAGCCCCAGCAGATAGATTGCATAGTCCTGCAACATTGAGTGATTTTTTATGAGTGAATGATCAGCCCTGCCGGGGTTGTGTTATACACTGTACTGGCCCTGACAGTGCAGATTGTTTATTAATAAAACATCACTCAGCATTGCAGGGATTTGAGAACTATCTGCAGGGGCAAAAAGGTAAATACGCAGCCCTGATAGATACATAGCCCACAGTACTGAGTAATATTTTCTTAATGGCAGTATTGGTATCCAGAGTGGCCCCTGCTACCATAGACCAGCGCTGTCATTCAACACTCTGTCTCCTTGCTAGCAGCCTTGTCGGACACAGACATTTAAACTGTCCAACCACGTTGATTGGCAACATCAAGACAGATTTGAATGGAACCAAATGCTATATGGACCATATGGACCATATGAACTCATAATGTTTTGAGATTAACAGTTAAAGGAGAACTATGGGGTTCTATCTTTTCTTTATTATTGCATTCATTAGGCTAAATAAGTAAATTGTGTAATTTACTCCTTTTAGCCAAAATGCACCCTAAGCCTGTAAACCCTTCTTTAAGATGGTGGGTGGGGCTAAGCGCTGCAATGAGGAGAGATCCCGACAATGCTGCCGGGATCCTCCACACTGATCTTCGTCACTGTGTGTGAGAGAGAGAGAGAGAGAGAGAGTGGGGAAGGAGCCCTCTCTCTCTCTTCATCATTTACTACAAATGGGCAAGTCATATATGGTGAATGATGTCACTGGAGATCCCTGCTGATCGGATGCTTGCCAGTCTGCAGGGATCCCCAGTGACATCATTCACCATATATGGACTTGCCCATTTGTAGTAAATGATGAAGAGAGAGGGCTCCTTCCCCTCTCTCTCTCTCTCTCTCTCTCTCTCTCTCTCTCTCTCCCTGCCCTGTGTGACACTGACATGCTAAAATCACTGGGGATCGCTGATGAGAGAGGGGAAAGAGGGCTCTCTCTTCAGCATTTACTACACGTGAAGTAGGCGGGGCAGATGTAGAGCAGGAGGGAGTGGAACAAGGGCTACACAGCAGCGTGTCTGGAAGGCTGGCACAGAGGACGGGGACGTGCAGGTAAGGAGAGAGCTGTGTGCAGAGAGCTGCTGCGCATGTCCATATATTCGTGGACGCGCAGAAGCTCTCAAGAATCACTGTCAGTCACAGTGACAAAGATCAGTGGGGAGGATCCCGGCAGCATTGTCGGGATCTCTCCTCATTGCGGCGCTTAGCCCCGCCCGCCATCTTAAAGAAGGGTTTACAGGCTTAGGGTGCATTTTGGCTAATAGGAGTAAATTACACAATTTACTTATTTAGCTTAAGGAATGCAATAATAAAGAAAAGATAGAACCCCATAGTTCTCCTTTAAGGGATTGTTCACACCAAATGCAGACCAGATCTGCATGAGTTTCTGCACATGCAGTGCAGTGGGTTGTGCCACGTTTTTGCCACATTTATTGCTGTGTTTTTGATGCGTTCCGGGCCGTTTTTGGTTAAAAAAAACAACTTTTTTTAGTTCAGAATGGGCTTTCAGTGCGTTCCAGGGCGTTTGCATGCAGTTTTGATGCGTTCCAGAGCAGGTAAAACAGGGCTTGCTGCAGTTTTGTTACATGCTCTGGAACTGAACACTGCGGTGTGAACTAGAGCCCAAAATACCATTGGAATACATTGGACTCAGTTTTGTTCCGGTCTGTAACTGCTCTGCTCCTGGAACGAGCTTGGTGTGAACAAGGCCTAAAAGAAACAGTGCCTCACATGCACTGGCCTCTTGTTGTTCCCTATACTTTCTGACTGATCCATTAGTCATTATAAAATAGTATGCATGCATTCTTCACACATCCTATGTTTAAAAATCAGGATTTTCATTTGCACCTAAGCATGTAATATATACTGAATAAAGAAAAGAATTACAGAGCAGGAGAAAGGCTATTGGATGTGAGAATATAATTGTATTTATAATTCATTTGGCACTTTTCAAACAATTTCTGAAGAGACTACCAAAGAGGTATTTTGGCAAGTAATGTTCCAGCGATTAACTATTTAATTACAGCTGACAACCTTGTTCCAAATGTGAGAAAATCAGCCTAACCAAGTTCCATGCATAGATGATGCTGAGTCAACAAGGTTAAAACTCAGAAATTTATTGACACAAACAGACACTGAGTTTCTGAAGGTTTAGTCACCAAGCAAAATAAATATTTTGGTTTTATGTGGTTGCTAAATAATAATAATAATAATAATAATAATAATAAATCATTTGCTGGGTTAATCAAGGTTAGACAAACCACCAGAGCATACCCAAAATTAAATGAACACTTGTGGGTGACAATATCTGGCAATCTCCGTGAGCTTATTTCACATGAATTGTTCATGATTTTTCAGAAGAGCCTCTATTGGGGCTCGTTCACATCAGCCACAGTGCTTCCCAGTCCAATTCTGGCCAGAATGCACTGGATCGCATTGTGGCTAGCTCAATTTGTTGTGTGGCGGTGGGGTGGTGCATTAAATTCAATGGCACCGTAGCCACGCTATCCAGCTGCAATGCGATTGGCTGCATGGGAACACAAGGCACATCAGGGCTAGTGCACACCAGCCACAGTGCGTTCTGGTCCAATTCTGGCCGGAACGCACTGGATTGCATTGTGGCCGGCTCACTTTATTGTGGGGCGGAAGCGGGCGTGACGGTGCCATAATGCGATCGGGAACGCAAGGCACATAAATGTCCGTGGTCCGGTCAGAAAGAATGCTGCAAGCACTATTTTTCTGACCGGACCAGAACACAGGTAGTGATGTGCCACGCGTTCCCGTGCGGCAGATTGCATTGCAGCTGGAGGGCGTGGCTTATGAGACAACAGGTAAACATCAGGTAAATGCCTACTAAAACACAAGAGATCTAATGTGCAGAGCGTTGCCAATACCATATACCCAGTGCAATATGAGACAATAAAAGATAATTGGCTGCTACAAGCAGGATAACAAATAATAGCTCTAAACAATATATGTGCACCTTGCCATAGGCCTGGAATGGACAACTTGTGTGCATGCAGGATGCCAAGACTTCCGCAAGAAATGAAAAACTTTACATTCTTCATGCCTGATTTTGTGTTACAGTGCACCTGAACTCAACATCATCTCAGACAGCCAAATTAATTTTTCATAATACAATAAATATCATGAAATGTATTATTAAATGATAATTATATAACCTCCAGAACTGTGGGAGGATATTTACTTTGGGGAACTGGGATGGGCAGCACTTAACCCCTTCCCGACTGTTGACGGTTTTCAGTTCATTAAAGCGATGGTCCATCGGGGGACCAGCACTCAGTGAGTTCATGCTGTTGCTGGGTCCCTCAGGGTCTGAGCCAGACCCTCAACAGCAAATTAGGGGTTCCAGCACTGTAATCACAGTGATAGGTAATTGATGTGATTGCAGTGATGTGGCAGCCACTGAGCCAGCTTGCAGCTCACTGTGTTGTGGAGCTGCAAGCCAGTACAGTGTATTACAAAAGTAATACAAGTATCTCTGAGGAGAATACAGTATCTCCTCAGAATACTTAGTATCAAAAACCCATCAAAAGCCCATGCAAACAAAACATTAATCCCTTAATGCTCCCTAGTTGTTGTTTTTTTAAAGAGGGTATATCATATGTCTAGGATTTAAAACAGTTTAAAAAAAAAAGTTAAAAATAAAAAAAGTTAAAATAATAAGTTTAATAAAAAAGTATAAGAAAATATAGTGGCGAGACGGCAATTAAAGTTAGGAAACAAACATACCACATTCTAAAATTGTTCCACACTAAAATTGTATTTCACTCCTTGTATTTTGTGACCTATAACTTCCAAAATAAACTGAAATCACAGACATATGATATACCCTATAAATCAGGACAAATAAAATAATTTATGATGAATTACTTTCTGTTTTTCCATTAATTTTTTATTTTTTTATATTTAAAAAAATGATATATGCATATGTCACATTATATTCAAGCCCATTTTGTCCTTTTAAAAAAAATGGTATATAATATGTGTAGGTGCAATAAATGAGGAATATGGAATGTATGGTTAAACAAACACATAGCAAAAATGTCAAAATTGCTCCGGTCCGCAGGAAATAAATGATTTTCTGAAGCTGTGTCGCTAAGGGGTTAAGAAGATTAGTTAAATATTACTGATAATAATAAGTAGATCAATCAGGGTTTAATGAATTCCAACCCGAGTGAGATCCCTTAGTTTAATTTTTTTAGCCTACATAAAAATGTATTTGGGTTGGAAAAAGAGCTGTTATGTGCACTCATATACAGTACATTAATACTTGGGTTACTTTTGGATACAAAATTATACAAGTTATAACTTAGATGTTGTAAAATGTATAAATTGTACAACATATTTTGACCCACCAGAGAAAACAAGACCCCTACATCACCCCTAATCTTACCAATACAAACACCAAACAATGATAAATGGGGCTTTTAAGGTGTCATCTCCAGAATGAAAGGAACACAACCAAACACATAATATCATACAAATCAATTTTTTTTGTGTTTATTGAAATTACATCCTGTATTTGAGGATCTTTGATCTCCAGGAAGATCTTCCCAAATAAGCTTCTATAGGCTGCCTCCGATCTTCCTAAAGAAGCTTCGGCAAAATGCATAGAAGGCCTGGACACACTACATTTTTATATGTGACTTACCGATGAAAATGATGATCAATTAATATGTTAATTGTACTCTTTAGTGGTCCAGGGAGGTATAATGCCAGGAGGGAGGATGAAGGGAGGTGTTGTTGGTACATGTTTTAGCATGAGTGGATATTTTTTATGTATGTTTTATACATTTTAATACAGGATGTAATTTCAAAAAATATGTGATTTATTTGATATTATGTGTTTGGTTGTGTTCCTTTCATTCCGGAGATGACACCTTAAAAGCCCCATTTAGTATTGTTTGGTGTTTGTATTGGTAAAATGTGTGACATTTATAAACTTTTAGCAAGCTCAGAATGGCAGGTCAAGTCTTCGGAACAGATGACCCTGCAAAGAACGTTCTAATTATTGAGCCCTGAGAAACATGCCATAAGGAAGGTTTAAGTTGCATTGAGAAGAAGGGATTTAAGGGGACACAGCAAGGGCAGGGTGTAGGAAATTTAAAGCAGTTGCTCTCAACTGTGAGCAATGGCAAAAACAAATGGTAAGGCCAGAGTTTTAGTACCAATAGAAGGATGTTACAGGGTTTCTGTAATAAGCAGACTATAATAAAATAAGTAATGCATAATTAACAAAGCAAAATGATTATGTGATCCAAATACTACCTTGCAACTTGTTCTACAGGAATCATGCTGCTTTTGTAAACAGAGCTAGCTCTAAGACTTTAGACTCACAACACATTAAACATACAACCTCATTAAGACACTTGAAAGTTATTGAAAGACAAATAATACAATATATGGATTTACATTTCAGAAGAGATATGAATTAATCTGATCGTGAATTATTTGAACACTGATGACAGCATTCACAACTGAAAATATTATGATTTTTTTATGCCTTAGTTTTAAACACATACTGATTATTTTATCATGCCAATAGCTATGGGAATTAAAGTATATTAACAAGAGAAATAACGTTTTATATAATATTTAAACATATGGCATTGATATATGTTGTATTCCAAATAGTCTTTAGCTGAAATCTTGTCCAACAGCCAATGGTATATGCAAAAGTTTATGTCGGAGTTAGAGAAATCACTCACATTGTGGACCATTGTAAGCAAGAAAGTTGGCTATCAATGGTACAAAAAGTAACAGGGAACTGACTCTTACGTTTGCAATAAATACCCAAATAAGCAAACCATTACATAGATAATTTGATTTGCTTGGAAACTACACTTTGGTTTTGAATATTTTTTTTTAAAAACGATAGTATATTATAGACAGAAGGTAGAGGAAGAAAGTCTATGTCGATACTGTATAAGCATTGTTGGATTACAGACATTAACAAACAAGCATAATCACACACTTGTCTTCATGTTTTGCTGTAGGACCGTTACAGTATTTTCTGTATTATGTTTCTGTAAAAGTAATTGTGTATTTGTAAAGCAAACTCAGAGTCAGGCCTTTACTGGTGGGTTAATCCTTAGACAATAATGCCCTGGTATGTAGTAAAATTGCAAACTGGTTAGAAACATTTTTAGAACACAGCGAGCAGTCAGCACACAGATCCATCTAAAAAAAAAGGAACCTGATCAAGCAAAGTAAAGAACTGGTGAAAGGAAAAAAAAGTTAAGAATAAAAAAGGAGAGAAATCATACTATTGAGTTTGGTGGCCAATTCTTTTCAATTGAGAGCACTTTAGATGCAATCATCTTGTTCTCCAGAGATTATGGTTGGTTACGAAAAGGACAAAGAAATAGTAGCAGCACTCAGAATTAGTAGGTGCTATGCTATAATGAAGACTGAAAAAAGAAAAGCAGCCGCGTAGTCAATGAAACAAACATTGTAAATCTGTGTCAACTTTTATTTTTTCTATTGCAGTCAGTTAAAGGGCACGCAGACACAAAGACTAGCCTTATAAATGTTACATTCCCTTTAATATAATAGGGGATGAAACATTTTGCTAAACATGACCCTGTCCCAATTTTGGTACATTTTCTCAGTTTAAACATTTGATATGTTTTCTATTTTCTATTGTGAATAAAATATGGGTTTATGAGATTTGCAAATCATTGCATTCTGTGTTTATGTAGATTTTACACAGCGTCCTAACTTTTTGGGAATTGAGGTTGTACGTTGGGCCAAGCTGAACCAATGTAAGTATATATAATTATTTACATTTGGAGTTAAGTTTTAAAGCTGTGGAATTTTCAGTGATGGTAAGACACACTTCACTGCATTGCAAGTATGTAACAGTATTGAAGATAAATACTGTTTTTCTAAGATCTTTAAATTAATCATATAATTTTCCCAGGTGACCTGATATATAACCAGTTGTCTCTAATTGGGGTATATTTCACTACATAATGAAGAGCTTGGGTACACACAAACACAACTGTAAATTTGCTGACTTAATAAAGTTAGGGCCTGGGGCAAAGCACAGCTTGTTCTCATTGATCGATACCCACGATCTCAGCCTTAAGGGATTCTCTGACTGCTGTTCTGTCTGTATAGACCTCAAAGTGGGGAACTATCTTTCCACACTTATCATTGGCTTATTAAATATTCCACACTCTATGAGACCACATTTTAGCTCATTTACCTTCAAATATATTCAGCCTCCCTTCACTTAAATGTATCATTATGCACACAACTGAACTCTTTATGGATGCTAACTGCTTCTTTTGAGGTGACAGAAGCAAGCAACACAATGGAGATTGCAGAAGGAAATGTAAAACTTGAACTGAAGTTTGCATAAAGTATTACAACCAGGGATTGACAGGTTTGGTATACCAGTCTGGCAGATACAGTAAGTTAAGGTGATGTCTCTCTTTCATTGCTAGGAAGCTGCCACAACGCACAATATGTAGATAATATACCTCTACTGTTGAGAGAACAGAAAGCTTGCTTATGAAAGCTATGAGACTTGCTATGCTCCCTTCCTCCAAGACCAGAGAGATTTTAAAAGCTGCTACATCTCCAATAACAGTCTTCACAGGAGCTTACGACTTTCCCATCATGCAGCAGCTGACACCCCAGCTAGCCAGTGCAGCTATTAGAACATCCTTCCACACTGTGGATCTCCTTAATTATACTTCACTCCCCAATTAGAGCTTCCCGATCTATTGAGCCGACGTGTGACAGTTTCATTGTCACACGTCGGCTCAAACTATGAGGCTGTGATGTTCACTCACCTCGTAGTTCTCCTTTAAAATAAAATACAATATATCAGGGGTGTGGAAATTTTAGAAAAAACTACTTGTCCAAGGACTAAAGCGAGAGCCAAATCTACTTGTCCCTCTAGTTCTCAGCGATCCGTCCCCGCCCCCCCGCTCCATCCACGCCCCTCGCTCTCGGCGCTCCACGCCCCCCGCTCTCCACGCCCCCTGCTCGCAGCGCCGCTCTCGGCGCTCGTTTAAGAAAAGAAACCCAGCCCTGCTACTTATCCGTAGCAGGGCTAAAATAGTGACCAAACAACTTGCCCGGCGCCCGAAACTACATGTCCCGGGCGTCGGGCGATACGAATTCCACACCCCTGATATATAGATCACAAAGATTGTGTATATTCAAGCACCTGCAAAGGAGCTAGTCGTGGCTGTAAAACAGTTTTGGCCTCCATTTTCTAGTGTATATCCATAGATATCAGTTAGACAAAAAGTTATTTAACTCTTGGCGCTAATGGCTGCCAGCTGAACGATCCACTTGCTGTTGCATACTCAAAGTTATCAACAGTTTATCACAGTTTTTCACACATACTTAAGGGGCTGCTCATCCAAGGCTCCGGGGCTTCCACCACGAACATAGAAAACAAAAGGATACAGAGCGCCACCTACATGTGTAAAATCGTTTGTTAGGATATATAATTGATCAGATTCTGATGAAGGGGGCTTGCCCCTGAAACGCGTCAATCTTGGCTGACTGCGGCCGGTGGATGGTGATGTGACCGGAGGCTACCGTGTTATATGGTCGGGGCGATACTATGTGAGTACATTTATCCCTTGTTTTATTTATCCTAATAAACGATTTTACACAAGGAGGTGGCGCTCTGTTCCTTTTTTTCCCATAGATATCAGTTAGCCTAGTGGGGCCCAAAGGCCAGTGATGCTTAATTCCCCAGACCAAATTTTGCAGTGTATGCATGTGTTTGTTAACTTAGCAAAGCCTCTACGATGAATATGCACACCCGAATAATGTTTATACATAGTTTTTATAGACATATAAGGGTTTTATTTGGTACTTTGTTTTAATTAAAAATCTGCACTGTTTTTCTAATACGCCAAAAAATGGTAAATGTATTATTATTTTCAATAGTGCAACTGTATCTGACTGCTGAACTATAAAATCCTTGCCACTACCAATGAACAATGCAATCTGAAGGAGGCAGTGTTTATCTACAGGCTTAAGGGTTTCATTTTTGTCAGAGGAGCCTCTAGCTTGCATGTCATCACTATGTCAAAGATGAAGGGGAAATATTCTGATTGGTTCTCAAATGTCAGTGGGAGACTGTCACTGTCTGCAAGGATTGAGATCCAGCAGCCAAGCATAGTGTCGATTGCAGGTGGGAATGGGTTTAAAGACCTAACATAGTGATCCATTTACATTTTTTTTACATTTAAAATGCAGTAGTATGACCTTCCTGCGGCAATAACATTGTTTAAAAAGAAAAAAGGTACATTGATAAAGCAAAGTGATGTACTTTACAAATGTGCTTAGCGTTCTGCTAAAATAAAATGAGCAAAAAAAGAAAGCCAGAAGAGATAGAGAGATGACAATCATATGCCAAGCTCTCCTCTAATCAAGGAGTTCCCCCTTGCAGGCCTTGGTGTGGCACAACTTATTGCTTTATAGTTGAGAGCAGACAATTATATATGCCCTTCAGTATTATACCCTCGTCTTTATTTACAGAAGTATCAAGAATGAAATCGACATTTAGCTAGTTGATATGGCATTTGGCTGTGCAACAATTTTCCTTATGTCCACTAGAACTCAGATGATGTGCTTGGTACTCTCAATTGAAAAAGTCACAATCTTCATGCAGAAAAAATTCTAGGATAAACGCAAGAGATGGAGAGCAACATACCCATCTGGACAGGTTACTAGGCTATTAAAGTAAAAAGAAAATTATAAAGTAAATGTTACATTGATAAATCAGCACAGCATTTTAATATCACAAAGTGAGCTAAATTAAAATGACCCTCTTCAATAAAATCATTGCTCCTTGTAACAAGTTGTACTCAAATACAGCAACAGAATGCATGTCACAGTTAATATTAAACAATATAGGGTTAATTTACAAAGGGAGCAAAATGAATCGCATCTGATATACACATATCAATTCCCTATAGTCCTATCTTTCCATTTGAAGAGTTTCATTTTCCCATCACTTTCTGTCCCACTGACAATGGTCACCAGGAAAATAGAGAGGGTCATTTTTCAACACTAGAAAATCCCCTGTACAAAGAAATCCCTAATTGGAGAGGGTCATGTTTCCCAGTGTGGACACACACAGCCTTAAAATTCTGGCAGAGGTTCTAATCTTTTCCCCGCTCTATCCAGTGCTAAAAAAAAAGGTTTTGGCTAGATATACACTTTAAAAATGTAATATACAAAGATTTAGCTATAGGATTTATCATGAGCATTCCTTAATGAAAAGTACACCATCTTTTACTGAACTGTCTATTTACATTTGCTGTGGGCAATCATTTTTTTCTTCTTTTTTTACTGTGTTTAAATAGACGGGTAAGTGCATAAAGATTTGTAGTATACACCAAAACTCCTGCCAATTAGTTTATGGCACCTACTAACAATAATATAGCATTTCAATATCGAATTGAAAGTAGTGTACTATCTTCTTGCCTATACACAAATTAAAACTTTATTTACAGCAGCAAAAAAAATTGTTAAAAAGAAAATAAGTATTTTAAGTGCTATAAAAACACAGTAAAACAAAATTTTGTTAAACATTAGAGTAGACATAATAGACACAACTAAGAGGAAAAAAATATATTATGATTAATTGTTTATGATGTAATCATACAATTATGCACATTTATATATTTTTGCCTGTTATGGGTTATTGAACGTTGACCATAATTTTTCCTTGTAACGCTGTATTAACCCCTTCATGACTGAGCTAGTTTTCAGTTTCTGTTCATAAATGACTGACACACTTTTTACATTTTTGCTGTGTGATTCTTCCACAGCAGTAATATACTTTCTTACTAAATGTACCCACACATATTATATATTGTTTTTTAGAGGACAGATAGGGCTATATAATTATATCCCATATGTGTACCTAACCCCTTACTTAGTTTGAATAAAATAAAAAAAATGAGGAAAAAAACTAGAAGAAAACACTTTTTTCACAAGTTTTGATTATAATTTTTTTTAGAAATGTTTTTATATTAATTATAGTATAAAAATATATTTATATATAATTTTTATTTTCCTAATTTTGTTTTACACTTTATTTTTTTTACACTTTGTAAAAAAAAATAAAAAATGTTTTTTTCTTGTAAGTTTATATCAAGCAGTCACTATGGCTGCTTGATAAATTAACTTTTTTTAAAATTTTTGGCTATTAGCCTGCTCCAAACTTAGGAACAGCTAATAATAACCTTAGAGACTGATCCTGACTTTAGTCAGATTCAGATCTCACTAAAAGCTCTTTGATCGTGCCTAGACGATCAGAACTGATACATTTCACTCAAAAGATATACATTTGATCTTTTTAGTAAAATGTATCTAAACATCAGGCTCTCAAACTGTCAAAACAAATAGCAGAGAGGTGAGTCACTGCTACCTCTCTGCTATTTGTTTTGACAGTTTGAGAGCCTGATGTTTAGATACATTTTACTAAAAAGATCAAATGTATATCCTGGTAACAGCTGAGAATCACCTGTTACCAGCATTACAAAGCCTGATATAACTCGTCACGTACAGTGTACGTGGCCAGTCATAGAGGCACAAAGTGCCGGGACGTACACTGTACGTCTCCCGTCACGAAGGTGTTAAATAAACTTAACTGCATTTACCAGTTCAGGTCAAATCAAACGTGAAAGCATTTTTTAAATGCAATAAAAAACTTTAGTTATTGTACTTTTCTTGTCCCTTTAAAACCTCATAAAGATATAGTTGGGCAAGTTTTTGTGCCCATTCTGACACATTCCTGATGCATCATGAAATAGTAAGATGACTGCTACGCTTCTATTATGTCCTTGAAACCAATATGATCAATCAATCCACCATGTGAAGCCAGTGGGCTCAAAAAGTGACCTGGATTTTACAGAATGGTTCCAGTTTACTGTCTGTGCGTTCTACAAATCTAATACCTGCTGGATTTTGTAGCTTTTCTATTGCATTGGACACCCCAAGCAAATCTAAAGTTTCAGTTAGAGCTATAAACTATCACATGTGGAACTTGTTATCATATTCCAGTGTGAAAAAACTGTATCCTGTAGATATTAATGAAGAGACTTGGAAAAGCAGTATCATTGCCCTTTAGGTCAGCACGGAGACATGTTCCTAGCATGGCATCAGGGAGCTCATGGATTTTTAAAGCCTATTTCTTCTTCTCCAATTACACCATAAAATTCCACAGGCAGGTGAACAGGAGAAATAAGTAAATTAAGACATACTGCAGGAAGTTTCATGACACTGATATTATATCCTCAACACATTCTATCAGATCATGTGTAAATCTAGGGGAAGCTTCCAAAAAAATTCCCATTTTCTTGATTTGGCTGCTCTTCAAAGACTGAAAGAAAATAATAATATGATAACTGCTCACAGTTTCAGTTTGGACAGCTGGAGAAGAAAATTGTATGAAAAATGCATTTGCACTTAAAATAGGCATATCAAATCAGTTTTAACCGCTTCAGGACCTGCAACGTCCATAGTACGTCACTCGCATTGGGCCCGTTTAAACCGACTCAGCCGCCAGGACTATGTTTACTTTTTTTAAAGCCGACTGTCGGCTTTACAATAGAAGCGATTCTGGTGACTCAGCTCTGGTGACAGATCGCTTCTACGGGCCAGTAACATGTGCTACACATGTTGGGTACCGCCGCGCACACCAGAGTGAGAGCAACAATTCACGGGCCATTATTTATGCATATTTCTAAACTGATGACCTGTAGGGGCTTTTAAAGCGTCGTCTATGGACTTTTTGGGGTACTGAAATTTGTTGCAGTTTCACAGACGCACACAATTTTTAACCTGGGCATGTTGGGTATCTATTTACTCGTTGTAACCTCATCTTTTATATTTTATTTAACAAATGGGTATTATATTGTGTTTTGCAGCATTTAAGTGCAATTTGTACTACATTTTGGAGTTTGATAATAAGTTGCGCTAATATTGTGCAACATAAAAATTTGCAACTGCCACCATTTTATTCTATAGGGTTTTGGCTTTCAGAAAATATATAATGTTTGGGGTTTGAAGTAATTATCAAGCCTAAAATGTGGATTATAACATGGGTGCCAAAAACAAAAAAAAGGCCTCGGTCATGAAGGGGTTAAAATATGCATGTAAATAACACTTTCTCTATAACATGAGTTCCAGATTTATATCCCCTTGTTAAAAAAGATGAACAATGCAATATTGTAAGACTACTGTGCTTTCTAGTTTTTATTTATTATCAAGCAACAACAAAAAAACTAAAAGGAATTATTTTCTGAGAGTAATATATAGGCTTGACCTCCTTCTCATAAATATAGCTGACATTATGTCTGCCATTTTATATTGAATTAAGGCCAATAGCTCTGCATGCTAACCACAATTTTTAGAAAGAGAGGTCAGCAATGGCAATCTGCATGTTTCTCCTAGTGCAGGTCTCAAGGTAGAGAGTTTTAACCCCTTCGTGACGGGAGACGTACAGTGTACATCCCGGCACTTTGTGCCTATATGACTGGCCACGTACACTGTACGTGACGAGTTATATCAGGCTTTGTAATGCTGGTAACAGGTGATTCTCAGCTGTTACCAGTCATTAATGAATGCCTCAGAATGCCTCTTTCATTCATGAAAGAATGAAGCCGTTACATGCAAATACAGGACCGCAATTTGTGATCCTGTATTTGACAGCTGAAAATAGCAGAGAGGTAGCAGTGACTCACTTCTCTGCTATTTGTTTTGACAGCTTGAGAGCCTGATGTTTAGATACATTTCACTCAAAAGATACAATGTATATCTTTTGAGTGAAATGTATCAGTTTTGATCGTCCAGGCACGATCAAAGAGCTTTTAGTGAGATCTGAATCTGACTAAAGTCAGGATCAGTCTCTAAGGTTATTATTAGCTGTTCCTAAGTTTGGAACAGCCTAATAGCCAAAAAAAATTAAAAAAGTTAATTTATCAAGCAGTCATCATATTTATGAACAGAAACTGAAAACTAGCTCAGTCATGAAGGGGTTAAATTAAAAAAAAGTACAACATGCCTGGATATAATTACATTTCATTATGTGCATGAAACAGCTGTATTTTTTTATTTCACATAATGTTTTGTGGTCAATACTTTTTCCCAGTTTTTTTGGCTAAAATTAGGTACCTCGGCTTATATTCGGGACGGCTTATACTCGAGTATATACGGTATGTCAATGTTGATTTAAGCTGTTTTCCGCTAGAACTGAATTCACCTTTCTCTTGCTGTAGGACATAAATCAATTACACAATTGCATATTATCAGATCAAATAGTAGCTCACAAAATCAGGCTTATAATAATAATGCCTACCAAACAGGAAATATGTAAGCCTGGCTAAATACAGATCTGCTAGGTATTTATAATTCTGATGGTTCCTATGTAATACATATGTCTGAAACAGCCATGATGTAAGTGATCTCTCAGTGCAACCATTTGTAGAGCAGAACGCCAGTGTAAAAAAATATTAAAAATGAACAGCCCATTAAAAGTAAAAATAAAAAATAAATGATTTTGCTCCGTATTCACCTTCAGTCTGAAGCTGCCTCCTGTAGTACTTTTTCCGCTAAAAGTCACCAGTATTCTGGGTTGAATGGTGGCCAGCATTATTCAACTCACTTCCTCTGAGCTCAGATGGTTATGGTGTTTCTTCACAGCAGCCTGGGCTTGCTGTACTGCAGGCCCACACAACATTACATGAGCATAGTTAAATGCAGAAATAAGGACTGATCACCACCACTGAGAAGAGGAAGGAACCGTGATGTCACTGGCCCTCCCAGAAGACTGCTGAATTAAAGGTATATGTCCTTTTCCATTTGTTAAATTAGCTGGTAGGGATGCACAGATACTTTTAGAGTACCAATGCCGATACTTGACATTTTCATGAGAACTACCAGGGTTGCAGCGGTTGTAGCTGAGACCTGGCTCTGGCGCTCCACCACTGTCCTGAAATCATTAGTCTGTATTGTTTTAGAAAAACTGTCACATGACAATAAAACCTAAATGTATCAGTACTCGTACTTGTAAGTACTCGGCAAGTACAAGTACTTGTACTCACAAAACTGGTATCTGTGCAAAATCGTACATTAAAACAGAGATGTACAAATCCCAGGAGCTCCGTGTGCTCGTTACAAATGACAGCTGACTCCTAATTTTTGAATTTTTCTCTAGTCTAGTCTTGGAGCTCAAAAGTATCGGTACATGTACTTGTACTTGTACCGAGTACTGTACTTGGTATATGTGCAACCCTATTAGCTGGGGTAGGAGGCCTTGTTTGTTAGTTTTTACAGAGTTCAGCTTCAAGCAATATTAGATTTATTGTTGTTATATCCATTATTACATACCTATTGATGCAAATGTTGATATCATGTAGAACGTAGAAACTATTTTTTTTATTTTTTTTAGAAGTTACATATGATTTTCAATGTTATAAAAAGGCAAAATATAGTCCTATATGAATTTGTAAGTTTTCCTAATATCAACACAAGCATCAAAACATGTTATCGAGGTAATCCTCATAGAAATGGACTGTAGGTATGACTACTGTAAGTAGCCATGAGCTCTGTATGTGTATAAAAACACCGTAACAGAGGCCACTGTACACTCGTGATGACTCTCTGGTGCTCTGTCTCCTCTCATAGTGGCACTTGGCAAACTTCTACAATTTTCTTCCCCCTCATATGAATGATATTCTCATTCTAACACTGGGGTTAAACACAAGCTCAGTTTGAGCTAACAAGCATCTGTTGGCACCATTTTATCCACAACACACACTGTTGCTGATACACACACAGTGGGGCTGATTTACTAAAGTCAAATAGCCTGTTCACTTTGCAAGTAAATTTTCCTTCGCTTAGTGAATGCGGTAAAAATACACATGCAATAGGGATGTACTGATACTGGGCATTTTCACTAGTATCACGATACCGGCACTTTAAATGTTGAAACTGAAGCCGGCATTGTAAACAGGCACTATGATTAACGGGAAGCCTGCCGAGGTCCCCAGCAAGATCACGGCAGCTTTCCTGTGAATCACAGTGCCTGTTAACAGAGCCGGCCACAAATCTTATCCTCCTTTCTGTGGATTTCGGCACCCGCACCAGCCCGCAAGACAAACTGGGACCCATGGTGAGACCGCACAGCCCTCCTTAGACCACACACAGCCCACCTGAGAGCATGCACAGCCCACCTGAGTGTCCACACAGCCCACCATAGAACCTGCACAGCCCACCTGAGAGTCCACACAGCCCACCATAGAACCTACACAGTCACCTGAGAGTCCGCACAGCCCATCATAGACCCTGCATAGCTCACCTGAGAGCACACACAGCATTGTTGTATAATGTATGTAGTTCCTCTACAGCTTGGAATCAGTGGCAGAACATCCCTGCAAGGAACCGTGGCTGCAGGGAGATGATCAAGAAGTGAGCGAGCAACGGTATGTGTTCGCTCACTTCCCGATCTATTGAGACGACGTGTGACAGTTTCATTGTCACACGTCAGCTCGAACTATGAGGATGGGTGATTTTCACTCACCTCATAGCTCTCCTTTAAGATTTATGACAAAATCCTGGCAGATCGCCGGGCACCACTCCTGCCCTCCATCATATCTAATGGTCAGCTTGGTTTTGTTTCGGGCAGGGAAGCTAGAGACAACACTATTAAAGTGGGCCACCACCTCACAGACACCTTGTTTTTTTCTATCTACAGATGCCAAAAAAGCTTTTAACAGAGTGGTTTACGATTACATATTCACCTCTCTCTCCCACACTGGTGTTTGTAAATGTATGCTGGTCCGTATGAGGTTTCTTTACTCTGATCATAGCGCTTGGGTGAGGCTCAATGGACAACTTTTGCTATTCTAAATGGGGCATGACAGGGGTGCCCTCGTTTGCCTCTTCTCTTTGTTATCTCACTAGAGCCCTTTCTTCGCATGGTTAGCAGGACTCCAGATAATGATAGTCTTTGTACACCCTACAAAGAATTTCAGGTCTCTGCAGATGACTTGCTCTTTACTCTTACTCAACCTCTCATCTCACTTCAGGTTCTCCTTTGCCACTTTGAAGAATTCTTTCAAGTGCCTTAATATCTCTCTTCCCCCTGCCATGGTAGATTTCTGTAGCAAGGCCTTTCCCTTTGTTTGGCAGTCCTTGTGCATTAAATACCTGGGGATACAACTCACATCTGCTTTGAAAGACCTGTACTTTGGGAACTTTCTCCCTACCTTGACAACTTTCCATACAGAACTTGAACACTAGGACAAGTCCAACTTTTCGCGGTTTGGCAGGTGAATATTACAATCCCTTAAGGTTTTTTCTCCCTTTTCAAGCCCTGTTTCATATTTTCCTGTGGGACAACAAAGCATCTTGCATGAGATTACACACTCTTATGCTCCCCAAGCACCCAGGCAGTATAGGCCTTCCAGGCATTTACGAATACTATTCTGCTTGTCACCTCTCTAGAATAGTGGACTGGAATGCTCACAGCACCTTGAAGGACTGGGTGCCTTTGGAACATGTGTTTTCCCCTGTCCCAGTTAGTTTGGCCCCTTGGATACCACAATGTGATGTACCTCAGACCCAACAGGACCATCCTCTGATTGGAGCAACTCTTCATCTTAATCATGCTATGCAAAAATTCCCATCAGTGCCCAGCTCTGGACCCCTTACTCCAGTGTGCATTAATCCAGTATTTTGTCTCGGAATGTCGCCCTCCTTTCTCAAAAATTGGTGGCCCTCCCCACACTTGGACACTTGCACCTTTTATGCGCACAATTAATTTTGCTCGCTCCCACAGCTAAGCACCCTCTCAAAAAATGGTATAATCCCCTTTTGGGGGCGTGGTTTCGCTATGGCCGTGAGCGGACGTGTGTTCTGAAGCTCCGGCACCAGCCCCTAGACCAGCGACTCTAGAACCTCTCAAATCGCCCCCTTCTCGGTCCATATGGGTCGCAATACGCAAAAGGGCTCTCGCTCACAAGAACCGAGGGCTTCCTCGACCAGAAAACGGGCCATCGAGACCTTTTTCCCCAGAGCAGGACGCTCTGCTCAGACGCCGCGTGGAGCTAAGATGGCGTCGGGCAAGGAGACGCGGGCTCCCTCACTGCCTCCTTCCTCACCTGAATCCTTGCAGTCGACCCTCACTAGTAGGGGAAGGGAGTCTGTTGACCACAGTGATGTTGAAGGGGAAGATACGGATGTACCTACCTCGTTCCGTAAGTACTTTGCGCTCCTGCCCACTAAGAAGGACATTGCAGCCCTGTTTCACAAGCTGGAGTCTGCACACAAGCAGGACATGGCGGAGCTGCGGGAGGGCCTCCAATCCTTTCATCAGCGCCTGGACTCGCTTGAAACGGCTATGCCTATGCTGACCCCGGCTATAGAGGAGCTACAAGAAGCTGTCCGTCACCATGATACGTCCCTGCATACTATGTGGTCAATGATTGATGACCAGGAAGACCGCAGTCGACGTAACAACATACGCCTCAGGGGCATACCTGAGGCCACTGGTGACCGGGACCTCCGGGCCACAGTGGTCGGAGTGTTCAATACCCTTCTTGACCGCCCTGTCACGGATCATATAGAAATAGACAGGGTGCACCGTGTACCCGGGTTTCGGAACCCCAACGCAACTCTCCCCCGTGATGTTCTATGCAGGGTGCATTATTACGTACTCAAGGAGGAAATTATGACCAAGTCACAGGCTGTTAGCCCGCTGGACTTTGATGGTGCACAGATCTCCCTATATCCAGATTTGTCGCGGCGCACTCTTGCCAAACGGAGGGCCCTCCGTCCGCTCACAACGAAACTACAAGCAGCTGGGATACCGTATCGCTGGGGATTTCCGTTCTCCCTCTCTGTACGAAAGGACAATAAAGTTCATTTCTTCAGAACACTGGCTTGCTGAGATTTTTTATGCTGGCGGCTAGGGCGGTGATTCCGAGGCACTGGAAATCTCCATTGAGTCCCACCACGAAGGAATGGATAGATGAGATGCAGACTCTCTGTAGGACAATATCTGTGATCGCTATCCGCAATTCTATGAGGTGTGGAGTGTATGGATTCACTTCTGCACCACAGCTGCCTTTCGTGAGTTACTTGCTTCCTGATTTTGTGAACACTCCTCCATGGGGGAGGCCACGATGCCCGGATGGGTCAGTAGAGAATGGACATACCCTTCCCTATACCAGTATTAGTGTGTACTTGTACTTGCTACATATGCTGGACTACCCTTCATCTCTCCTTACTTTGTCCTCTCTCTTTCTCTCTTCTTATCTTGTGGTTTTTTTGTTTTTGTTTTTTTTGTTTTTTGTTTTTCCCCCTGCATATTTCTCCTCAGCCTCTGCACTATATGGTACGGCCTATGGCTGTCCTAATGGGTCCTATGCAGTGCTATGCTAAACTACGTCTCTTCACATACGTGCCTGGTCAGGGGTGGTTATCCCCATGCACAGGATATATGCAGAAGCCCCCGATAACGCTGAGGGCGTGCTCCCATAACCATGCAGCGACAACTTGGTAGCCTATTACTGTGCCACCTCGCTGTACTTTACCAATGATCAGATGTGCAGACCCTGTATTTTATGAATTTTATGTATTTTCTGTTCTTTTTCCCCCTGTTGTCTTTGTGGTTTGTTTATATCTGTTGTCTTTTATGATTTCTCCAATAAAAACATTATCTTTAAAAAAATAATCCCCTTTTGGTCCTACTTACAATTATGACATTTTCTTAATAACTCCTTCTTGTACCCTCTTTTTTCTAGTAAGTGCTCTCACTGAGTCGCTATATAGATCTAACAACACCCATACGCCCCACTGTCTCCGCCATATGTGCTCTTTTCTTCAGTAACCTGTCCCCTAAACAAGACAAGGTGGCGGCAGCTTGGGAAGAAGACTTACCCTTTGCTGGGTCCAGTGAAGATTGGGAAACTATCAACCTGAAGGGCTCTGTGAATACCATCATACAAGAGGCGAATTTTAAAATAATTGAATGTATTAATTTAACAATTTATCAATTTAAATGTAAATCTCATGGCTTCTTCTCAGAGTACCTACAGTGAATAAACTCTGAATTTCTCTCTGTTTCTGTCAGGACCTGTCACGCATTGTGCTCCAGTTGAATATTAGCCCACTGCCTTTTGTTAGCTGTAATAGCTATGGATATTCCTGTGACAAGTTCACTGTAATTAATGGTAATTTAGACAATTGTTGGGCAGCCTTGCCTCCCCTGCCCATGGTTCTTTTACACTATTGTACTTTTTTCTACATATTTTGTTGCTTGTTCCCAGTTTGTTGTACATATACCCTAATTAAATAAAAATGTGTTTGAAACTGGTTATGTTCTAGCCCAAACCTGCAAGTGGATTGGGGGTACCTTACTTACTTAAATATTACCAAGCTGCCCAACTAGTCCAACTTACGAAGCTCCATGTGACAGTTGAAATCCCTCTGTGGGTGTCCCTGAAGCGGTGAATCAGCAATCTTTTGTGGCTTCATCCTAAAGATAAGTGTTTCCTTTCTAACCCTGTCACTAACCACTCGCTTCAGCTCTGGGATAGCATCAAATATTTTGGGGGGGCTCCTTTATCCCCATCTCCCTGTTTTCTCTTTTATCCGCAACCCATCCTTTCCTCCGGGCATGGATTCACCACAGGCATTTTGCTGGTGGACAAGGGCCAAATAAACTCAACTCTATAAACTTGCCTCCTATCTGGGTATGAAATACTTTGTCTCTTTGGGTTCAACCTATCGTCTACTAGCTTCTGAACTGTTTTGATACATGCAGGTGAAACATTTTGTAACCTCTACTATTCGTTTTTTTTGGTGATAGTCCTCGCCTACTCCACTTGAGGCCAAATGTCGAGATAATCCTCACTCCCCAGGACTGATCTCACACCTATATAATACTTTCTTATCTAAAGTGCGGCCCGCCTTTATACTTTCGTGCGCAATTGGGAATCTGACCTTGGGGAACGGTTGCCTGATGATGTTTGGGAGCAAATTTAGGCCTCTACATAATCATGTTCCCAATATGCTACACCTGTAGAATCTAATTACAAGGTGCTTTTTAGATAGTATATAGTACGCAGTAGGGTTGCCCATGCTAAGCACTGCTATTCGTCCAGATGTTTTCGTGGTTGTCCAGTGACTTTTATCATAACTGGTGGTCTTGCCAGATCGCTCAGAGACTTTGGTCACAAGTATACGATATGTTATGGGTCTCTAAACATCTCTCTAAACACCAATTTATTTTGATGACAGCCCCGAAGCAGATGATTGCTGGAGTTTTGCTCTCGGACAAACTTAGCATAACAGCAGTCCAGCACAGACTACAGTGGGTCCTGGTTAATGAGAAGCTAACTGCTATATCTTACAAGTGATGTTATACTTTGCTTATTCCTTCTTGTCATGTTTTATATTCCTTGTTTATTGCTGTATTTATTCTATATTTGTCAATAAAATAATTGAATTTGAAAAAATTGTATTTGAAACAATTTTTTCCCTTGCACATGGTTGGATGATTAAATTCAGCAGAGCACTTCATTATGAATCAACCCCTGTGCTTGTTGGGAAAGAGGGATACGGCATTATATAAAACTGCATGTAAAGTAGGTTAAGTCAGGAAGGAGGGGACAGGAAGTACAATGACTACCACAAAGTTCTAGGGTAATGCAATAATTTTGAATGAGAAAATAGTAGCAGCAAAATGGACGTTAACCCCTTCATGACTGAGCTTGGTTTTAGTTTCTGTTCGTTAATGACTGATACACTTTTTACATCTTTGCTGTGTGATTCTTCCATGGCAGTAATATACTTTCCTACTAAGTGCACCCACACATATTATATAATGGGGGTTATTCACTAAGGAGCCAAAGGATCCAGCCGTAGCTTCGGCTGATCCTTTGGCTCACTTCGGCCACCATAGCCATTCGGTTCAATCGAACCGAAGGGCTGCTGTATGGGCTATTCACAATAGCCCCTACAGCAGCCAAAGGCAGCCAAGCAGTTCAGCCGGGCCGAATGCAGATGCTTCAGCTCGGCTGAGCCGTAGTGGCAGCCAAAACGTGGAGTAAGGTCGGATGAAGCTGACCTTTCGCCATGCAAATGACAGCTGGTTGGAGCCAGCCATGATCTCACGGCTCGCTCCGCCAGTTGTTGTCCTTTAATGACAGACCAGCATCCTCAAATGATTTGAGGACACTGGGCTGTCATTAAATGATAACTGGGCAGAGCTACGGTGGGAGTTTGTCGTGTGCGGATGGGTCGGCAGGTTTTTTTTTAAATTATTATTTTTTTATTTATCATTTGCATTTTTATATTTCGCCGAGTTGTTTTCGTTATTGACCCTGGATTACGGCGGTGGACCCATGTTTGGGATTTTGTTTTTAAATAAAGGACTTGTCAAAATCCTTTGTTTTGTGCAAGTACCCCTTACTCATTCACAAGGGGGGCTGCATGTAGGTGCTGCTTTATTTGTGAATAACCGCCATTGTTTTTTATAGGACAGATAGGGCTATATATTTCTATCACATATAAGTGCCTCACTGAATAACATTAAAAAAAAACAGGAAAAAACTTAAAGAAAACACTTTTTCCCCAGTTTTGATTTTTATATATTTTTTAGAACAAGAGCACAGCTAAGAAATATTCATTAAAATAAATTAATGTATTTGTCTTTTATTTTGAAACACCTCACATCCCTAGGATTTCAGCAATTTTCTGTACTTTTCAGCCTAAAACTAAAAGCAAACATTTTATTTTTGTTTCTCTAAAAACTAATAGTGGTTAGGTTAGGTGGCCTACAATGTCACTGTCATTAAGTATCACACATAGGAACAAAATAAACCCCTTAGAGGGAAAAACAAATCTGCAGCCCAGCTGCAGATTGTCATTGTAAGGGATTCATTTTTTATAATAATTATAGTGTAAAAATATCTTTATATATAATTTTTAGTTTGTACATTTTTTTAAAACGTTCTTTTAATTATTTTACACTTTACACCTTTTTGAACTTTTTTTTGTCAATTATATCAAGCAGTCACTATGACTATTTGATAATTTAATTGATTTCTTAAATTTTTGGGTTATTATTAGGCTGCTCCAAACTCAGAAACAGCCAATAAAAACCTTAGTGACTGATCCTGACAGCATGAAAGGATCAGATCTCATTAAAGGCTTCTGATTGTTCCCAGACGATCAGAAGTCTAATACAATGTTTCAGCATAGAAATATATTGTTACATATTTCTGTGCTGAAGAATGTATTGTTACAAAACAGCCTGTAAACATTGGGAAAGTCCCGATCTCTACAGAGCTGTCAAAACTGAAATAGCAGAGCAGTGAGTGCACATGCACGTGGTTTAGTGATCCAGTATTTAATTGATAAAAGAAGCTTTTACAAAAGCTTAACCATTTCATTAATAGATGCCTCAACACTGAGGCATCCATTAATGAATGGTAAACACTGATTCTCAGCGGTTACCAGCATTTCAAAGCCTTTAATAGCTGCAGCAGTCATTTGGGAACTTTACGATGGAGACCTACAGTGTATGTCTCCGGTCATGAAGGGGTTAATAACTTGTAAGAGACTTAATTATTCTGGTGGCAGCATACTGCAACACCGTATTGATTTGCCCAACCAGCTGTTTCAAAATGCATGCCTTCTTTCCTAAAACAGCTCAGTTACTACCAATATACCTTTTTTGAATACTTAACACGACTTCCCCTGGCACTGACCTACAGTATGTGCCACACTGACTCATTTAAAAGGTGAAGGAATCTTTGATGTACAGGCTGTGGCTGATACTCTGACTTTCTCTTTCTCTATGCCGTGCAAGTGACAAGATGGCAGGGGCTAACGGGGGAAAATTGAGAATCAAGGAAACCACAGAGTTTGTTTACTAATTATGCACCAATAAGTTGTTTATGATCTTCATACTGCAAATATAGCAAATGTTTATAATCTCATTGGGGGGAAAAAAGGTTACTTTAAGGTAGGGCTGCAGCTAACGATTATTTTCATGATCGATTAGTTAGCCGATTATTAAGTTCGATTAATCGGATAAAAAAAAAAAGGCTCCAGTGATGGACTATTATTTTCTATTGAGATTGTAGTCCATCGCGGGAGCAAGCTTGGCGCGGTGGAAGTAAAAAAAAGAGTGTGGTGTGCAATATAGTCCATTATACAGCAGCGCAGTGCAGAATACCAGCAGCTATAGATGAATGTAGCAATAGTACATTATACTATAATGTACTATTGCTGGGATTTGTAGTCCTCTGTAGCTGGGGTTATTCTGCATTGTGCTGTATATAATGTATTATTGCTGGGATTTGTAGTCTTCTATAGCTGGTGGCATTCTGCAGTGTGCTGTATAATGATTATACGGCGAAATGCAGAATACCAGCAGCTAT